>NC_049980.1:17629835-17636126 GCF_000003815.2 Branchiostoma floridae | reverse complement strand
GCACATATGTAGAGTGTATTCTGTCGGGAAACAGGATACCAACAGGTTTCTATCGGAAATGCAGATTGAAACATGTCACCAGTCACTCGCTGGTGGCCAATTTTCACAAAACATCCACCACTTTACGTTAACTATTTAACATCCCTGTTACTTTAGATAAACAACTTTTACTACATAAATTGATCATATATTGGAATCACCTCAATAACAATTCCAAATCATCATTGCCATTATCATTATCATCCACAAACAGATCGGTCAACGATAACAGTAGGTTGAATGACAAACGTCATACTTATTGAAAGGATCGTCTTATCCATAGTTACTTACTACTGACAGAAATTCCTGTCAGAAATAAAAAAATAAAATTCTTACTGATAGGTACACCTTTCAATAGCTATGTTGAAAAAAAATCTGGTTTGGGGAGGGTCATTGCTCTGTTTGCTTGTTGAAGTGCAATTCATATCGTTAAGATTTTGCTATGTAATGCAAACATTACTGTGAATTTTGCTTCTCATTGTCGAGAAGTCTTATCCATCTTAACACTATATACATGACAATGTGACTCACCAGAAACCTGTCTCTGGCGATGACCAGAGACTGCAGCGTGCCCTCGTGGATCAGCCCCACGCCCATAACCTCGCTCAGCAGGATGTCCACTTTGTCGACCCCGGGAAGCTCAATCTCTTCGACCTTTCCCTCCAAGATCGTAATGACTGGAAAAAATACATCATTCAAGTTATATGTATATTCAGCATGTTATGTGTTGTTGACGTCAGTATATCACAGCGGGTTTGTATCCGATGATGTAATGCAGAAACAGACAACTCTGATAGTTGACAATGGAATAAACAGCCAACTCCTGCTCACATAATAGGGTAATCTCGGTGATAACACCGATAAAAACTTTAAAGATCAAACCTTGCCGTGCATGACAATGTAAAACTATGTATTGACTCAGACCAACTAAACATGGATGACAAAGCGGTCCTCGTCATGCTGAAGGAGGAACACGTAAATGTATCATGAAGGCTATATTGTTGTAAAATTTATAAATGGAAAGATACATTTTAATCCGTAATCACGACCGTAGGATATTTTTAATTGGATACTCACTGTGGTCAAGTCCATTCTTCTTCACGTTTTTCTTCGTTGTTTTTGCAAGGTCGCTTGCTTCAACCTGTGAGAAATACAACGTCAAATGTGTTATATATATGATATGGGTACTTCTTGACGGGTCCTCGAAATGGTTAGATGTAGGTCGTCTTGGCCCTTGCGTCTTGTTGAGGCACCTCAGAGGAACTTCCGGTTTTGACATCTCGTGTTCTGGACCTGCTAGATAGCGCTTGGAAGGAAGGGTAAGTGGTTTGGGATTGCCCTAACAACACCCCCACCCCCACCCCACTCCTGGCGTTTTTTAGCTACAGAATAACTCAAAAAGAGGTTGACAATGTATCGTTATGATCTTAGAAAGCCTATTGATGATTGAGACGACTAAATTTTCATTATGCCAATCAGGGTCTAATTTTGCATAATCAATGAGAAAATATCATACACCCGCTTCGTTCCAAGATAGGACTATTTAAACTCGTGACAATGTAAAAGAGAAAGAGAGAAACATCTACAGATAGAAAACTGTGCAATAAAAAGCCTGACTTGCATAATAAATGTGAAAATACTTCAAACCTATGGTGGTAAATGATGGAAACCTCAAAGCCGGGAAAAGCCTTCTTCTGCTAAGATAAGGCGTACTTTGCATAACATGAGTTATTTGGGTGGAGATCATAAATCATACGTTCTTACCCCAAAAACTTTCTTCGCTCCAGCTTTTGCTGCAAACATTGACAAAATACCAGATCCACATCCAAAATCCATGACGATCTTGTCCTTGAAGAGGTGTTTGTTGTTGTAGATGGCGTCTCGGTAGAAGTCTGTGCGGACTTCGTCCTCTAACATTTTCTGTGTTCAATTCAGATTTATATGATACATCAACTCAGATTGGACGTGATGGTGAAAGGAACAAACATGCATTTCCACAAAGTGTACAAACGGAGAATTAACAAATGCACCAGAGATAAAACTAGTGCTTAACATTCATTAATATTAATCCTCCGGGTTACATAAATCCGACACATTGAAAACAGTGGGATTGAGAGATCTTTTGTGCAGCATCTACCCCACATTGGGTTGGAGATCTCTATGGACCTATCCTCTCAAGGTATTTATACATACGTAATATAACATCTGCAAAACTATAGGGATCTTTCAAAGTTGATTGACTATCTTGACTTACCTGTTGAATATCTGTTCTGCAGTATGCATTGAATCCCTGGTTGAAGAAGTGTTCATCATGTTCACCGTAGGTAAAGTCATTCTGAATCATGTTGTTCATGGTGCTTTCTTTCCAGTACGTCTTATGAGATTTGGTGATACTGAATATGTTACAAGAAAAGATTTCTGTCAAAAGAAACGTAACCTCTGTAAATAAGTACACGATGTTTACCTTCACTTTGCCTAGCTACTATATGATTTATTCTTACTCTGTCCTGACACAATTGTCTCACTAATTATCATGTAATCGAACACGGCTAGTATCCGTGGTGGCAATTGCCTATTCCAGGCCATTGACATTATTTGTTTGGCATGGAAAAGAAGAGGAGGAAGAGCGTAACAAAATTTACACATTTCACAGTTGCTACATGAAGTGAACAAACAAGGACAACAGTAGTTTTAACAGACAGGCAGTCCCTTGGAAACCACGGGTCCACAGATTGTGCAGCTGTACTAGATGAACGCTATGGAATAGCAGAACCATATAGTCATACATATAGGATACAGGAAAAAGCAGAACATTACAATGACTATTGTGAAAGATACAAGAGAGAAAGGTAGCAGCTACTGAATAAAGTAGACAAAATTAATCAAACATATGGTTGAAACAATGACAACATTAGCGGCAATGCATGTGAAGACTTGGGGAGGAAATGAATTCAAAAGATGTGCTATCCCACTATTTGAATCTACAGCAACATTTGCTTAAGGTGGGGTCACACCTGCGTATATTTTCAAATGGGCGTGGTTTCCGCATGCAATTTTGTCAATACGCAGCCGTACGCCCAACATTTGGAATTTTTTCGGAATAAATTAAATTGTACGTCGAGCCAATCTGGCCTTTGAATTACAACTTCAGCGTATCCATTTTACATGAGGTGCTTATAATTGCATATGAAATGCGCAACAGAATTTTCCGTGCTGCGAATAGCTGCATATGAGCTGGTTTCGGAGTATAGAGATACAAAGTACTCACCTGTTCTGTACTGTTCTGTGAAACTTCTACACAAGTGAATATCAAAGTACAGGTGGCTTGTCTGTCTTCTATTACCGGATATGAAGTGACGAATTATGGGAAGAGTTGTCTACTCGTAATTGTCAAATACCCAAACAATTATACAACGCCCTTTGCCTAAATAACAACATGAAGATACAATTTCAATAACAATATGAAGATAAAATTTCTACTACATTATTATTGAACAAGAAAGAACAGTCTCTTGGTAGATTGTCTACCCGTAATTAACACCGGTGAGTTGTCTGACGCCGACTACCCACTACCGTGGTGAGTGAACAGACAACGTTGACCAGTCAAAGGCCTCGTTTCCATTATGCCTAAATAACAATATGAAGATACAATTTCTTCTACATTACTATTGAACAAGAAGGAACAGTCTCTTGGTAAGCGACCTGCCTCTGTGAACCGATTTTTCTCTTTTTATGGTTGGCTTTCAACCTTCAAGATTTCCAGTACTCTTCTGGTATAGACAATTGTAAGCCAAATCGTGTATCAGCATATAGTAGACAAGCTACTTTCATACAGTGTAGAATTGCAGGGTTACAACATTCAAGAGTGGTCAAATTCTGAATCTATGTCACTAATGAACAAGTTGAAGAATGTTGAAGTAAGACTACAGCCTTGTCGAACTCCACAGTGTATTGGTCAGACAACAGTTTGTTTTTAATACAACTTGTTGTTTTAGAATACATATCTTTACGGTCAGAAGAAAGTTGCCTCCCAAACCAAATAGAATTTAAGACCTTCTCGTCAAACTGACTAAGAAGCTGAACTATAATCTACAAAACCTGTGTACAGATGTGAAATTCTACTGAGATATTTGTTGACCGTCATAAAAGTACATAGTACTTAGTATGTCTCAAAGTACATAGATAATCAGGTGTTTCAGGTCTTTCTAAGCCTGCCTGCTGTGATTTGAAAAGACTGTTTACTCTGCATGATTAGACATTCTGGTATTTAGTTTTGAGCAGAATGATGGTCCTAGATAGCTCAAAATAGAATCTGGAAGACAAGTATCACCAGATTTGTGAAAATGGACAGTATGGCTAAACTAAGTATCCGTTTGTAAGCATAATTAGGTTAAATGGGTTTCTGAAAAATTGATTTGCCACATTGAACATTTTGTTTGTTGGCATATCGCTTCCACTTAAATTATCTTTCTTGAGGTGAAGTAGCTTTGTCTAATTCTCCCGCTGTAATGATAGCATCTAATGATATGATACATCGTCGCGATCGAATTAAAAAGTGTTGGCGTATAGAGAGATAAAAAGTACTCACCTGTTCTGTGAAACTTCTACACAAGTGAATATCAAAGTACTGGTGGCTTGTCTGTCTTCTTCATGAAGTGACGAATTGAGAGAAGAGTTGTCTAATCGTATTTGCCTTCGACAAGAAGGGTATGTTTTCGGTTGAGCATCTGTGGCTGCGGGTGTAAATGTAGGTAAATCAACATAACTCCAGAAGCCTTGCTTTGGATGGATTTTCATGATATTTGGTATTTGAGTAGCGGTTGCGAAAAGGAAGGTCCAGTTCGAAAGTGGTTGGCCTGGCATTTTCCGTCGGTACTGCAGCGGACTGAGTGTGTGTGTCCGTTTGTTAGCGGACAGCATAACTCTAGAAGATGCGAATGGTTTTGCATGGTATTTGGCAGATATGTAGAGCTAGAGGTTAAGAAAGGAAGGTCAAGTTCGATTAAGGGCCCCCTGGCAACAAGTTGCGGTACTGCAGCGGAGCTTTAAAGTTGGAGGTCAAACTTTCTACAAGAGCCAGGTTCCTGATTTTTTAGTAGTGAATAGGTCTTGGGGCAGGGAGTATGTAGTGTATTACTAAGTTTGGTCCCCTAGCAAGTTGTTTGGAACTGCAGTTTTCGTTTTGAGCTTAGCACATGAATAACTGGGGAAGAAGTTGAAAGGCCGTCATGATATTTGGTATTTAGATATCTTGGGTGATGCATTACATAATTAGATAATAATTATGCTAATTTGCATAATTTATAATGAAAGTTTGAAATATGACTTTTGACTTTATTTATTTTGCACAATCTTTAAAAAGTTAACATAAAACAAGTTAAAGGAAGAAAGTACGTGCAGGGGGGAAGAAAAAAGCCTCGTGGCTTGTACAAAGTCTTCCTCCAAAGTCACAAGATTGAATAGACGTGTAAAAATTATACATTAGACAATAATGTAACCAAAAGAATTATATCAATTAACAAAATGGAAATGGAATATCTGTTGCATTTCATAATAGGATGCTCAAACATGCAACATATGTAACTGAAAAGAGAAAAATATTGATAGACATCAATTATGCAAATGTGTACCTAATTTGCATATTTCACTAGGACGTATGATAATGCAATAGTGGTAAACGATAAGAATTTCATTCTTGATGCATTTAAAGGCTAAGTAAAGGTGATCATTAGCAGAAATAAATCATGCAAATCAGGGTCATATTTACGTAATATATGAGGAAATGCTATGATAGCCTTCTCTGCTAAGAGAAGACTTTGATACTTTGAACAACATAATTATTAGATAACATATTTTGTTTGGCTAGACAAGATGATCAGCTGATGATTTATGATAATAAGGGCATTATTTGCATAATCACTGAGTAACATTTATAATACATCACCAGAAAGGATTAGTTAAGACTTCATTCGCATAATGAACGAGGGAACTCTGCCCCAGTTATATCTACAAAAGGACAGGACCATTTTAACATCAGTAATTATAACTTAATAACGTTAATGACCCGCCTGTTCCTCGGTGTACATGGTGTCATAACGCCTGGTCCTTTGCTATAACCACCTCATAAAACCACCGAGTGAGCGAATTCCCTATGAAGATCCTGGGGAATATAGTGATCTGTAGAGGGTCTGGAAATAGAAGGAAAATTTATTAGGGAGGGGGTGAGGAGCGTGGACTAAGAAAGAAAAAAAT
>NC_049980.1:17602107-17629231 GCF_000003815.2 Branchiostoma floridae | reverse complement strand
CGAGGCCGGGTCATTAACGTTATTATCATATAGCCTACCCAAACTTGCAAACCCCTGTATGACGCACAGATCCCTTGGTACTATACGTGTGAATTCCTTTGTCGAATTTCTGAAAGTTCACATTTGTTTGTGAGAGAAGTAACGTACCGTGCCACTTGGTTTGCCTTGCTCAAGGTAGCAGAACACAGTTTTCGGCCTATGGGGATTTCTTTAGTTAACATCAACGCTGATAAAATCATAGTAGGGAGCAGTTTTCGAGCACGACAAACTAGAATGTTGAAGTCGAGGATATAACCGACCAAACTAACTGAAAACCCCAAAAAGTTATCGTTATCAATTTTTTTAAAGTTCTCTTTTAAATGGGGTCATGTGGGGCCATGCGGAACTGCAGCCGACTCACCGAGGTAGTCAGCCTAAGATACGTGTAGAACATTAGCTGGAGTTTAATCTCTGATTGGACAGTAATGAGCGTTGTTTTGCCTTAACCTGTGAAAATTCACAAACAATGCAATAAAAGAGCATTATCTACCAATATGTATAAAGTATAAAGTAATAAATATATATATATATATATATATATATATATATTTATATATATATATATATATATATATATAGAGAGAGAGAGAGAGAGAGAGAGAGGGGTGGGGGGTGGAATTCATTTTGTTTGGTGCTGTACTAGATGGAATTGAAAGGAGACAAAACATTTTTTGTAGATCAATCAACGTTTTATTAAAAAGATAATGTTGTAACATTGCCATTTCCGAGATTAAACGAAGTAACGTTAGAGTTTTACAATATCCTGGGTCCACTTTGTGCTAAGGTAAGGTCCACTTTGTATGTGGAAACTGGCAAACAGCGATTCTGTCCAATAGCCAGCTTGTTTGAACGTTACGTATCTGTGCAATCAGAAACATTCCACATAAACTCTTAAAGACGCTATTAGTGAATTACCTTCAATATGAGTGCCTTTATGCTTGTAAATCAAAATTATCTACCGGAGCAAATATAATTGCTTTTGCCTGTTGCTAAGACATGTACTTAACTGCTAGGTCCAAAAAGTAAACACCATTGTCTTGAATTGTTAAGACCTACTCGTCTCAAAAATATCAATGATCGTCTTCTTGGTATGGCATCTGCGAGCTCAGGCCCCAGTAATAGTAAAACTCCCGGGACAATATAGTGGATCCCAGTGTCCCCTTGAAGTCCATGTCTATGTCGAACTCCAGGTCTCTTCCCTGTTTACACACAAAAAAAACGAAATGGGCTGGTGTTTGACAACCAAACACATATTTACAATATAGTATACACCGTATACAAAGCAACCTGTATCTGTATCTATATCTATATAGCCAGTATAACTGAAGTTTGGCGTAACACACCAGCTTGGCGGGCACGCGGCGCGGCAGCAACCTTCTGAAGGTCGGCCCTTATGGTGTTGATAACAAGTAAATACTTGATCGGACTTATTGAGTGATTGATTGAATGAAAGAATGATAATCAAGACGCTGAAACGTTATATCTTACGTTGTATGCTTTAGCAGCGAATGTTCCCTCCAGTTCTTCGCCCTTGTCCACCTCAACAGGCTCATCCAGGTGACACGTCAGCTGCATCCAATGTGTCATAGGGGCTTCTGGGCCTGGAGGAAATGCACAGAATCCATGGGCATCAAGGTAGGGAAAACATGTTTACTTTCGTTATGATAAAGTGACTATTTAATGAGGTTCTTAAGTGTAAGCACGAATGATAAGGAGATCACGCATCTGTGGAAAACCTGATTATGTAATTTACACACCTGTAGACAGAACCGTCTTGGTGGAGCACGCGCTGAACTCGCAGTCGAAGAAGACCGCTAAAGAGTGGACCGTGTCCTTCCTGTTGCACTTCAGCTTGAACGACGAGGCGAAGAAAATGTCGTCCAGTTTGCAGGTGTTCCAGTCGTATTCCTGTCATGTGAGTATAAAGTATTGTCTAAATTATAGTGATTGTGGTTTGGTGAAATAAAGCACTGACACCTTTTCTTCTACGAACATAGTCTTTTCTTGTAGGTCATCATATAACTTGTAAGAGGCTTCAGAATGTGCCAGGCAAACTCAAATTATTCGAGTCGAGAAGCAAATTATTGATACTAAAGGTCAAATATCGAAGAAACACACGATAAATTGAGCCTTACATAAAAGTCGAACATAAATTTCTTTACATTTCCATCACTGTTTGAAGCACTGAAAAAACAACGGGTGTGTTGCTGGGCATTCAAAATTTACATTATGTGTGGAATCAGCAAATTGCACATATACAGGGGTATGTGGGCAAGAAAGTGTTTTACAAAATATTTCTCACCCTGAGCGTATAGTAGTCGGTAACAGGTTGCTGGGGTCTAATTGGATGGTGCCAGGCGTAGGACTTGGAAGCATCTGCCATTGCATTCATCCCATATCCATTCACATCTTTCCAATCTGTAAGAGCAAAACGTTCAGTTCACATGTCCTTTAAACAGTCTTTAGATATGAATACTATCATTAGATTAGAGTAAACACTACTATTAAGCATGAATGGGAGTGCTGTTATACTGCTGTTTTATTTCACATGCACGATTAGACATTCACTCGCATCTTTGGAATCAAGAACAATGACAGTGCTACCTTTTACGACCAACTTCAAAATGTAGTTTGAAATACATGTATGTGCATTTCCTTTTTTAAAACATTATAACGGGCCCGGGGCCGCCCTAAGATGCCCGTTTTTTTACGCGCTCGAACTCACGGCGCTCCATCACTAGTTGCCAAAGAGTGGTCAAGTTTTGATCAATGAATTTTTAACACATTCATCTAGAGACCATACTTGAATAAGGAAGGCATCCATACTGTTCATGTGAAAACAACGGCGGTGATGCTTATGTTGTTTTTTCTATGGCCGGTCTTCTACTCAACAAACATTTGAAGACCAATATTTGTAGTGTTTTGTGAAGCTTTATTTCTTATGTGTATGACAGTTGTGTGGCTGTTTTTAGTGGTTGTTTATTTATGGACACGAGCCACCAATACCTAGTAACAGGTGACCACAGTGATTTGGCGCTACTAACATTATTGTGAAAATCCTGCAGCTGTCTTTAAAAAAAAAGGGAAGTGAATATGTGTAAAAAAATTTTAATAGAAAAAAAGCTGTTTGTTTGGACTTGGTTTATTTACCGTTCTAATCATCATAATCAGTGGAAACAAACACGGCGTACGCATAATAAAATCAGCAAAAAATCCGGGCATCTTAGGGCAGGGTGCATCTTAGGGCGGCCCCCGTTACTAGTAGAAAAATGCATCGCGCAACATGTAACAACATGCAACAACGTGAAAGTATTAGTCATTAATCATATCTAACTCCACTGATGTCGTGACTTACATGTGACATGCTTGTCGTGCATCTTCTTGTCTTCGATTGCACATATGTAGAGTGTATTCTTGTCAGGAAACAGGATACCACCAGGTTTCTATCGGAAATGCAGATTGAAACATGTCACCAGTCACTCGCTGGTGGCCAATTTTCAACAAAACATCCACCACTTTACGTTAACTATTTAACATCCCTGTTACTTTAGATAAACAACTTTTACTACATAAATTGATCATATATTGGAATCACCTCAATAACAATTCCAAATCATCATTGCCATTATCATTATCATCCACAAACAGATCGGTCAACGATAACAAGTCAGTAGGTTGAATGACAAACGTCATACTTATTGAAAGGATCGTCTTATCCATAGTTACTTACTACTGACAGAAATTCCTGTCAGAAATAAAAAAATAAAATTCTTACTGATAGGTACACCTTTCAATAGCTATGTTGAAAAAAAATCTGGTTTGGGGAGGGTCATTGCTCTGTTTGCTTGTTGAAGTGCAATTCATATCGTTAAGATTTTGCTATGTAATGCAAACATTACTGTGAATTTTGCTTCTCATTGTCGAGTAGTCTTATCCATCTTAACACTATAGACATGACAATGTGACTCACCAGAAACCTGTCTCTGGCGATGACCAGAGACTGCAGCGTGCCCTCGTGGATCAGCCCCACGCCCATAACCTCGCTCAGCAGGATGTCCACTTTGTCGACCCCGGGAAGCTCAATCTCTTCGACCTTTCCCTCCAAGATCGTAATGACTGGAAAAAATACATCATTCAAGTTATATGTATATTCAGCATGTTATGTGTTGTTGACGTCAGTATATCACAGCGGGTTTGTATCCGATGATGTAATGCAGAAACAGACAACTCTGATAGTTGACAATGGAATACTCACTGTGGTCGAGTCCATTCTTCTTCACGTTTTTCTTCGTTGTTTTAGCAAGGTTGCTCGCCTCAACCTGTGGAAACAACATTCAATACATTGATGAAGGTTAGAAAGCAAGGTTAAGTTTTTTGTCCGGTTATTGCCATGGAAAAATAAGATGGCTAGGTATGAATTCTCTCCCTTTTCCTTCTTTCTTAGATGTCGCAAAATGTGTGTTGGCAGCAATGTCAGGGTACGGCATTAATAGCTGATTTCAGTTTCTCTACATTTACAACGGTTAGATAATTAAATTCAAAACAATTATTTTTTTCAGTTCATCAAATTCAATGAATTGATCTCTGAATAAGAAAAGTATATTTATCTTTCATTAATGAAACTATCAAAATTAAACGTCGCCTATTTCTATTTAATGTTATAAAATAAACTCATGTATACAATCTTTCTCACCCCAAAAACTTTCTTCGCTCCGGCTTTTGCAGCAAACATGGACAAAATACCAGATCCACATCCAAAATCCATGACGATCTTGTCCTTGAAGAGGTGTTTGTTGTTGTAGATGGCGTCTCGGTAAAACTTTGTGCGGACTTCGTCCTCTAACATGCCCTGGATTCACATCGGACGGGTGTGAGAAAAGTTTGAGAAAAAAACATCAGCAGGTTCTGATTACCAGATTAAGAAGGTCACATGAAACTTGCATTCAGCAAAGGTCAAAATAACAAAGGTTTGGTGACATGAATACCAGTACACGTCTGTCTATATTATATCCTGTTGAGTGAACAAGGAGGGCAATCGAGCCATATGGGCTTGTACAGATTATGTTGTCTATCTATTAACCTGTTGGATATCTGGCCTGCAGTATGCATTGAATCCTTGGTTGAAGAAGTGGTCTTCATGTTCGCCGTAGGTGAATTCGTTTTTAATGATGTTCATGGTGCTTCCCCACAAGTATACCCTGTAAGGTTGTGAAAATATGTGTTATAATTATGAAACATTTGAAATATATCAATCAATGCCCTGATGATACTGATCAATGCCTCGGTATTGGGGTCACCCATATTGGAGGGACTAAAATGCGTGGAAAGTGTACAAGCATTCCTCTCTTATTTGTAAACCTTGACACAGACACCATGATTTATAGCGATGAAAACAAAGGCCTGCAGTATGAAGCGGCATGTTCTCAATGACGCCTCTGTCATACATTTTGAGCCTTCATCTATTCATAAAAGCTCAAGCCTGCAGCTCGCTTTTACTTGCGGAGAGGGAATACCCTACTATTCGAAACAGAGATCCCAAGAAAAACACACGAGGCATGTAGAAACAAAAACAGCGAGAGCCGAACATCTTCTTGGAGAGCAACGGCGTATAGAAATGCAAAGTTCTGTCGATGTAGCTTAGATATCCAGGTAATAAGATGCGCCAAAAGTAGTTACTCAAGCAACTGGATATGGTTTTGGAAAATACAAAGTTCTCACCTGTTCTGTACTTCCTGTGAAAATTCTGCAAGTAAATGTCAACAGCTTGCTTGTCTGTCCTTTATACCGCATGGAAAGAGACGAATTATGGGCAGGGTTGATCCGGTTGAATGGGGTTGTCTGACCTAGTTGTCACTTTGTCCGCAGGCAACGCCGTGGTTAGTTGTCTGACCTCACCAGACCATCACTTTTTTTTATGCAGATACCTTGTTACCCCATGAAATATTCAGGAAGGTTATATTCGCTTCTATGAAGTATGGTCAATTCCGCTTAATGATAAATGTTGGGAATTTTATACTTGTGACATGTGTAAGTTAGTCAATGATGAACATCACCAAGTATAACTTATGCAAATCTACAAAGTCTCTAAATATTTCATGGAGGGATGGCTCATCCTTGTTATTGTAGGACCCTGACCCTCCTCATCCCCCAATGAAAAGTGAAAATACTAATTGCAAGGAAACAAACAAGCCAAGAACGTAAGCCTATTGGTGCGGCGAGGCATGCGGGTGGGTGGGACTGTCGAGAAGACAACTTCTGACATGCTTGACTGAACGCGTGTGAGTCAGAGAGTATGGACATGTTTATCTTTTCATCTTCGTTACTCACTCACTCACTCACTCACTCACTCACTCACTCACTCACTCACTCACTCACTCACTCACTCACTCACTCACTCACTCACTCACTCACTCACTCACTCACTCACTCACTCACTCACTCACTCACTCACTCACTCACTCACTCACTCACTCACTCACTCGTCCGGTAGCTCAGGTGGCCGTAGGGGCAGTAAGGCAGTAAGGCTGTTCACTAGTGACATCCATGAAATATTTCTTATGGAGATTATATTTTACAAACGTTTGTCTGTTTGTTGGTCAAGATAACCCAAGAACGACAGGGTGGATTGGTTCATACTTAGTAAGATGATATGGTGTAACAAAATAATTGGACTTGCGCCCCCCTCGTGGCCTCCCTTGGTGCTGCAGCGGAAGTTCTGGTTTTGATATATTGGGTTCTGAACAAGCTATGGTCACGATTTTTGGGTGTCAGCTATTGTGCTCGGGAATATTGTAACATATTAGTAAGGTGGCTAGTTTTGGAATTGTAGAGATATTTTGTAAAAAAAATGTCCGAAGAGGATAACTCAAGAAAGGAATAACAGATTTTAATGATTTGTGGTAGCTTAGACAAAATGTTCAAAATGAAATACAAATTTGCAAAATATGAGGACGTTTGCATAAGTAACGAGAGTTTCACGAAACACATACCTTCGCCAAAGAATTATGCTTGTTATGGATAGAGTCTTTATTCGGGACTAGGCATGCCTTTCCACAACCGCTACCCAGCTACCAGAAGTAAAAAAAAGATCCATTCACAATTTCTCAACTTATATGCTGTTGACTTACATACAGACCCATGTAACAGAAAACATAATCTTCTTGACGAAGATAATGAGAATATCTTATGCTGCTCTCCTCCGTGACTACAAGAGCTACCAAATAGCTGAAACAGAATTGATGACTTGTATGTAACGTTTCACAATTTAACTTTTCACAGATAGCTTGGATCACTGTGTTTTACATGGGGGGGGGGGGGTGTAAAAACATTTTGGAAACACGTGCTATCTCCTAACAGATGTGATGATATAGGGTACAAAGCCTTAACCCATTTTTTTTACCGAATTCTTAAACGTCTTGAACCTCTTATCAGCGAAACAAAGGATAACACCCCCACTGTCCCATTTTTTTTACCAGAAGGTGGTTCTTGAATCTCCTACTGGTGAAAAAGGGGATAACACTCCTGCTGTCCATTTTTGGTTCCAGTTCGGAGTTCAAATCTGACCGGCGGAAGGGTGGTGTAATAGGCCGGAAGTGCGCTGTTGTCTGCCTAACTTTTGCTCCCTGTTGCTTGGTGATCGTTATAGCTGAGCATAGATTTGTCGTATTTCCTGAAAAGCCCGTGGGTTGTATTATTTTTGTGCGAGGAGTAGTTGGTCGGCCAGCGAAACCATTTTTGTATTAGTCCGCTGCAACGGTGAATCTTTTTTTTTTCGCCTGATAACCCAACTAGCAGCGTTTTTAATGCGATTTCGATAAAATTACGTCATCGGAGATTGCAAAAAGTTATCACATAGAATTTTCTTTATTTTCATTTTTAAAAAAAACATGAAGAATTTAGCTTTTCTACCACGTAGGCCGTTATCCTTGGAAAATCCGTTTTTTCCAAGCAGCTTCGATCAAAAAAGTGTTAAAAATGATAGTTTTCGGGTCCAAAATTAAAATTTTACTACATATTCTACCCCAAATATAGAAGGAACAAACGATACCTATAAGTTTGTCGGAAAGAGGCAGTAAACGACTTTCCACCATATTGATTAAGTCTCACGTCCTACGTTTCCTAGCGGAAGTATTGCCCTCCAGCCTGAGGCTCTCCGCCAACCTCCGAAATCGCAAAAGAAACTCCGGTCCGAGACCTTTTGGTAAAAAAAATGGGACTGTGGGAGCATAGTGAGAAGTACACGATGGGAGTGTTATCCTTTTTTTGGCGACGCCTCAGAGGATAGCCTAGTAGTATAGTGTGCGTCCGTTTGACAAGAATTCCCAAAATCCCGCAGGCATGTCAGGAATTTTCCCCGCCTGCGTAGCTGCATCATCCCTTTAGAGGGGAATAACTCGGGAATGGGTTGACGGATCTTCATAATATTTGAAATGTAGATAGCTTCAGAGATGCCTTACATAATTTAATGCTAATCATGCAAATCAGGGGCTAATTTGCATAATTAATGAGGACAGTTTATGAAGATACTGCATTTCATGTTAGAATACGAAAAAATATGCCATATGTGACTAAAAAAGAGAGAAATATAAGACTTACTCTAGTATATATCTTATTGGCAAATATTCCCGAAATTCCACAGCAGTTCGTCCGCCCGTGCGTAATTGCACCACACAGTTGGAAGGGAATAACTCGGGAGGGAGTTGACGGATCATCAGGATTTTGATATGTAGATAACTTCGGAGATGCCTCCCATAAGTAAGGACTATCAATGAAAACCAGGGGCAAATTTGCATAATTGATGAGCACAGTTTATTTATCCACATAATACTAATTTGTCCGACCAAGGATTCACTACCTTTGCATCGCTAAGAAGGCGGGTCTCTCGGTAGACGTCTTAACCCAGATCTACCTAGTACCTGACGTTTATAAGACCTACTAGTCCTCGAGTACGCGAGCCCTGTGTTGGGAGGATGCCAAATCATCTTTCGGACTCTCTTGAATCTGTTCAAAAGCGCTGTATGAGAATCATTGGACTTTCAGTTGACTCTATCCCAACACTAGCTAGTAGACGTGACAGAGCCACATTGAGAACACTTGAACATACCCTTCAGGACGAGTCTTCTCCTCTCTGGGAAGTCTTAACCAGCCCCATGGACACTCACTACGGTCTACGCAGCAGAAGACGATATCGTGCAACAATGATCAGCAAAAGTAAAAGACACGCGATGTCCTTCATCCCACGTGCCTTAAGTCTGCTGTATGCAGGTGACGACTAGTTGTCTGAAAGTGTATATTAGAGACTCTTAGTACTATAGTAGAGACTATTAGTACTCTGACTGTGTATTCAGAAGTCACTTTACACGCATTCAGAAGTCACTTTACATCTACGATCTTGTTCTGTGGGCTCATGATCTTCCTCTTTGTATTAGCCGTGCACTTTTTAACATTGTCCTTGTGCAAATTGTCTGAGTGTCTTGTAGATTTATGCTGTTTTTAACTTCAATAGCCTTGTTATTTTACTCCCGATATCGATGATTTTACTTATTTATGTATGGAGATATGCTTCACTCCTGTAATTCTCAATTCAGCTGATCCAGCTGCAAGGCTTGACAAATAAAACCATTCATCATTCATCAATTTCATCATACTAGGACACTTAAACTGTTAAACATGACATATGTAACTAGAAAAGAGAGAAATGTCGATAGACATCAATTATGCAAATTGTTACCTAGTTTCATAATCAATGAGAAATGTTTATAATAGTGTTGAATGACGGAAATTCCATTGTTGCGACATTGGGCAGCAACATGTACGTTACGTTGAACATGCAGACTTAAGTCTCATTTACACGATTTATGAGGAAATGCTACAATAGCTTTCATACTTTGAAGATGATCAACTGATATCTTTTATGCAAATCAGGACCTCATTTGTATGATCAATGAGAATCATTTATAATAGGTCACTCGTCACAAGAGATCGCCTTTCTTGTTAACAAAAAGCGAAAGGATAGAACACAACTAAAGTACACCTAAAACAACAATCCTTAGTACTTATACAGAATAAAACCGTCACCATGGTAATAGTTTATATTGCCACACTTTTTTTTACCATAAATAAGATTAGCAACATTTTTTGGATTCACCCGTTTTTATACGTTAAAGAAAATTCAGTTCTAAACAAATGGACTAGATGATCAAGTCTGGATCGATAAGACAACTTTAAATACATCTTCATGGCACTAATTGTTTTCACCTGCTTTATAAACATGCCATAGCTCACCTCCAACTGTTTCCATGCTACATTATTCGTACATGAGCCCTGGTTTATTTCAAAGCTCGCATATGGGTCACTCCATTTTTGCAACAACCACGACAACAACAATCTTTCTTGACATAACAGCGATGTATTGTCTTCTACAGCTACACATACAAATATAATTTAACCTAACCTACGAGATAATGAATAAATCAACATATCGAGTGTAATATTTCACATTACTGGTTCCAAAGTCCAATTTTACATTCTTTTGTGAATTTTCCTATTTGTGCAGAGTGAGTGCTATCATCTCCTAGAATTACATATAGAATGGAATTCTTTTGAGCCTGCAGAATTTTACTTTGAGTGTGGTTCCTGGTTGGCTCAGCTAGTACTAGTATTTAATTTGGAAAATAGGATAGACCAGAGAGTATTTGTGCCTGGTCTGTGAATAGCTTAAGAATCAAGCAAGCCCAACCCCACATCACCCACCCACTTTCCAACCATCGATATCATTAACGTTACATACTACACTTGTCCATGCGTGAACCAAATATGTCATTATTTCATTTCGCTACCACACCTTTGTAATGGAATTTTGTCTTTCCAACAGCTTCCTTCCATTCCACTCTGCAGATGATAGTTGAATGGTAACTTAGGTCACCAGGGTTTGCTGAACAAAGGAATGACAGTTTGCTAGTGACATTTAGCAATAAAGATGAGTGAGAAAGTTTCTTAACAGTCCTGAACCTGGCACAGACGCTGAGTTGTCCAAATGTCGCTATACCCTAAGATAACTGGAAGCAATATCAGATGGTCAGTCATTTTTCATAAATGAATGAATGAGGAGCTTTATTGTACATATATAGCCACAGGGCTAAGTACAAGTTGCAACAAAAGGATAGTTGAAAGATACATGCAATATATACAATGTCAACCAACACAAGAATCATATTCTACAAAGACAAGTGAATTCGACTTCTTCACTGGATGTAATGGTTTTATGAACTTGCCATGGTAGCCTCTAAAACTTGCACAGTACTAGTATTACAACCTTTGTTAATGTTCACTAATGCCCCATAACATTAATGCTGATGATTCTCAAGGTTACGTCATCAGCCTGATATATTTGGCATCGACAGTTGCAATTAAAACCGTCACATGGGACAGTCACGTGTCCAGAAATACAATAAGAGCGCAGTTGCTATGCAGATGCAGAGCTCCCCGTGAGACGGCGGATTCGGGAGCGGGGCACGATCTTCTTCACATCCTTTCTTTTGAAGAACTTACAGGAAGAGACGGAGAAGATAAGAATCCCGGTCTGACTGAGTGGGGTTGAGTGCGATCAGCCTCTCTGAGGTAAGTGTGATATGGAATATATATCTATTTTCTATTTCTTCATTTTATTTCTTCCTCATTGAACGATTGAAAAAGTAAGCATATGTGCTAAAGTGTCATTGACTGGATAAATGCTGGTTCTTTGTCACAGTTCTTTTTCACTGTAAGAACAGCTTGTTTTGTATTTGTTCCTGGCTTTTCTATCCCAGATATCATACAAAGATACTTGGTATCAAACCATCAGTTTATTTCGCGTCGGTTCATGACAATGTAACATATGGCGTTATGATACAAGGTTTACCCCAAAGTTGTGAAGCGTTGACAAAAAGTCGCAAACTCATTATTCTAACAAAGAAACAAACAAATAGAACGTGTTGTAGAAGCATCGCCGAATTGGTCCCGCTGAACTGAGCACGTAGCTGAAATAGCATTGTCCAAAAGATACAATTTTTGATCAGCAGAATTACCATAAAAGTTACAATCGACCAAACATGTGGACATTCTACACACTTAAATAGTACCGTTATCACGAAGGGGGGGTGGGTTACAAAATATCTAAATGGCATGGAGGCCCAAATACAAAATATTATCACTTCCCCAATACCTCTGACTAAATGGCAAACTTAGAGACATACATTTTATCATCTTCTATCTGAACAGTTTTTCCTCTTGTATGTGGTAGACATTTTACGTCTCTATCTCCTAAACGGCGATCACTGCAGAATAATGTTTAACTACTTTTACATGTGTCCTTTTCCGTCCTTATTTTGATGATGATATGATGAAGATCCTTTCATCTTGGCCACATTTAGAGTAACAGGTGTGTGTGTTCCATCACCATGTGGTGCGTCATTATCGGAATAGGTTTGCCTGGTAGTCTCATGAATTATTCAGGCGCAGAAACACCGGTACCACCGTGTTAACACGATGAAAAACAGATGTTCCAAGGTTACTGGAGTAATTATCACAGGGATATGACCCCGGGCCAGTGTCGTCCGCAGCACAAGCTTTTTTGTTGTTCATGTAGCTTTCGTCATATTTACATTACCATACATTTCTTAACTATTGACGTACTCCGAAAGCTATACGTGTAACTTGTGTGCTGGTATGTGCCAAGTTGCTGAATAGGGACCTGGATAATGAATTTGTCCCTGTCGATAGAACATACCGACAAATTAAGGTTGAATTTTTAGAGAAATTTCAGTTTGTTAATATATTGTTATCCAAGATGCCCTATTAAAGCACTGATGACGATTCATTTCCACCAATTGAACAAATAATCTGAAGAAACATATTTATGTTTGAGACCGTTTCCGAATTGCTCTTACCCACAACTTGCCTTCAAAAAGGCATAACTTCAAAGTAATCTGTCATTTCGTTTAGTCCCCTAGGGACAATTGCCTTTTTTGTTCTATGCTATTTCATATCTCCATCTGGTGATGCTTCTCAGGGGATGTGAAAACTATAATCAACAGGTCAGCATGTGATTGTGAGAGTGAGTTGTATTTTAACGTACTGCAGCTGTTTATACCACTGTGCCCCGTTCTGACAGTCTAAAAGTACTAGTATGAGACATTTACAAACATATAGTACATACTAGAATGCTCAAACTGTTCGTGCTGTAGTGCCATTACCACTTCAATATTTTAATATCTTTTGTAGTTTTCTGTATACGGTTATTTTCTGCTTCGCAGCTAATGACAACCCACTCAAATTAGCTCTCCCCATTAACATGATGAGTCCGGACCCGAAAGTCATCTATAATTCATCTCGGCTTTGTTACAAACCCCTGCTCTTTTGTGTTAGACATGCCTAAAAGCTAGGTCTACTAATGAAAGGAATAACAGGACTATTAGTCAGGCTTTTTTACAATAGCTTGAAAGGTTGCCCATTGTCAGGGCATCGCGTCTTTTGTGTGGCAGACGAGAGCAATATTAAGTAAAGTGTTTTTTACACGAACTGGTCACTTTTGCAGCGCATGGAAGACAGGTGTCTACCCGTACCATTGACATCATTCGCCAACAGAATTTTTCCTCCACATATACCTACCGTACGTACCTATCAGCAGTACGTCTGAATTTCATGGTAGATTTGAATAAATGACGTACATATTAGTAACGATATATACAAGAACATTCGTTTTCCTATCAATGTCAATGGAACTTTTGGGACTGTGAAACTATATTTTGTCAACGTCTATGAAATACTGACTTCAGGTTGAATATGATTAACCAAAACGGTCAGATCCAGCAAAAGTCGAAGGAAGCCTTATTGGAATTTGAAATAAGCAATTGGTTGATTTGTATCTAAGAATACATCAGAAAGCAGAAATTAATAAAGGAAATAAAGAAAATATGAAATTTAAAAAGCCAAGGGGAATTTCTACATAGCTTACCGAGGTGTGGAAAACGTCCACTTGTCTCGGCGTGCGGATAGAGTTTACAAAGTAGAACTTAAAATAGAGTGAAAATATTTGCCGGAGAAATGAGGCGGTCGTACATGACTCATAGACGAATCAGTTAAATCGGCAACATCATTTTGATACAGACTTTTTAAGACCGAAATGTTGATGTTTTCAACTGATTACCATCGTGATCAGGCTTCTGGTTTGCTTTCAGGATGACTCGCGCCAGGTTTAAGGATGGGCTGGAACTACTAGCTACCCTTGTACTACTTACTGTAGGAATCGGCGACACAACAGGTAAAACCAACATCCATGTGATATAGATGCATGTACCATTATCACTTGGTATTTTTTAGCAAAAGCATAATCATGGGCTGCGACATTAACGTTAAATTAATGTATTTCGCTGGACGTTGCTTTAAAACATAGCAGGCAAGAAGACGACAGCATGCGCTTTACAAAACAGCATATAGTTTTAACTTTTTTTCTGTTGCGATCAATTTCATACGCGTATACGATTGTACATAATTGTCATGTGTATCTTAAAATTAGCGTCGGTCAAGAGATTACACTATTTTTTTTACTATTTTCTAAGCCGAAGAGGACATAGCTTTGTAGACAAAATGTTTTTCAGATAATGGTTACGGGAATTGGCAAAAAAAAAACTGAACTGTGAGCTGTAATGTTGTGCAATATCAATGGGAAAGTCGTTTCGTCACCAACTTTGCAAACTTGTGATACTGGTACAGCAGGGACAGATAATTATGATGGACCATAGTAATAATAATAATTGTTATAAAAGCAACAGCGAATACATTATGCATTTGACAGTGTATGGCGTGTCGGATTATTCTACAAATTGTGACATTATGGTATCGATGGAAACTTCTTTAATGTATTGAAATCTATGCACATGAATGTCAACTATGCTGTTAGAATACAGAATGGTTTATCAGATTCCTTTGTTTCCACATGTGGTGTAAGACAAGGTTGTAACCTTTGTCCGTTGCTATTCAACCTATTTATCAATGATCTGCCGCAATGTTTTTACCGTGACCAATGTGATGCAGCTACTTTAACTTCTAGATCTATTAATTGTTTGTCCTGGGCAGACGACCTTGCTCTGATTTCATTGTCAAAGCAGGGACTTCAGCAATGCAACAATACTCGACAAACATATTGTGATAATTGGAAACTATCTGTTAATGTATCTAAAACAAAAGTTCTTATCTTCTCTAAAGGCAATATAAAGAAAGTGTCAAAAGAATTCTTCATATATGATAGTAAAATAGAAGTTACAGACAGTTACACCGACCTTGGAATCCCTCTTACGTCCTCAGGTAGATTTAGAACAGCCAGAAAATTTCTAAAGACCAAAGCTATGAGAGCTATCTTTAAATTAAAATCACTTTTATCTTCGGAAAATATTTCCATAGCGTAGGTAAAGATCTTTCGACAAATTTGTCAAACCTATCCTCATGTATGGATCTGAGTTAACATGCTTTGACCATACCTCAAAAACACTGAAACCTATTGTCACAAATAACATCCCTATATCTTCTCCAAAAATACTCTTTCTTTCTTATTGAAGAATCTTCAGATCGACGATAGTATTCCACTGTCGATTCGAAAGAGCACTTACACTGATCTAACTCATTCTTATATCATTAATTTTGAAAGAAGACTAGACAAAGACATGCGTCTGGGCTTGATGTAGAAAAGGATGGTTTTTCATTCGATAATAACTTACTTGACAAAAGTTTTCCGAAATTTCTACTTGGTGTTCATTCAAAATCATCTAATGACGGCGTGCGAGGAGAGTTAGGAACGTTTCCCATTATAATACCTGCTAGAATTCAGCTCATTAAATACTGACACCGTTTGGTAAACTTAACTGAGGACTCTCTGCTTCGCGATGCATACAACACTCTACTTACTGATAATCAAGACTGGATTAATCATCTTAAGGACATTACAATGGCTTTGGACACATATGGATGAAACCTGAGATTATATTGTCAACCATCTACGCCTCCGGCTACAAGATACATGTATACAAAAGCGGTTTAATTCTATTGAAAACAATTCAGAACTGTCTTTTCTTAGCAAGACAAAAAAAATGTTATGAACAAGAAACATACCTTTATGATATAAATAATTTTGAAATTCGAAAAGCGATTACGCAGTTAAGAATCAGTAGCCATAAATTGAATATTGAAACAGGCAGATACTACAATGTAGCCCCTGACCAAAGGTTCCGCCCTTTCTGTCCAAAGCATATTGAAGATGAATTTCACTTTTTAATGGAATGTTCTAGATACGCTATTTTACGTAATGAGCTATTCACATTTCTCGAATCCAGTACAACAGATTTCAAGAGACTCGATGCTACAGACAGATTTGTATATATCTTTGGATGCCGCAACTCCCATAATGCAAAGATAGGCAAATATATCAAAGCCTGCTTTGCTATTAGAAAGAGTAATGAAACTCATGTATAGCCCAACTCGATTGTAACACTAATCAAAGACTTCTTGCTATGTTAGTTAGGATATTAAGTCTTATTCTATACACCTATTTTGTACTTTGTGTAACAGTCGTTGCCATACATTGGGCCATGTACAAATGTCGAGCAATAAAGTTCATCATCAGTTATAAGTTTGACCTTGGCACGTTGATAGTGTTGTTCCTTCCGGTACCGCTAGGGGCCGTTAGTAACTGATCATGAATATCGTTGAATATCAGTATAGCGTGATATCAATCAATGTAACATGGTTCTACATGGAATCTTTTCAAGTTAACAAAATTAAAAACCCTTTTTATTTTAATGAAGAAGAACGGTTGGTGTTAAATCCCCTTCGTTAAACAATTTGCATTGGCATTTCTTGTCCGTTTTTGTTCAGTTGTTATGTAACTTCAGGAATTCAAGGAAGAAATCATATCAATTGTCAAGAATTTCTTGTTGAATATCCAAGGCCAGTTACTCGTCAAACACCTTGACGGAGACGTGCTGACGGATGGAGAATACAACCGGGTGGAACTGCTGGTGAAGGCAGACCAAGGCACAATCTCTGCCGGAAGTTATGGCATTGACTTCTACCTTTCGACAGACACGACTTTGGACCCGTTGAGCGACAGACTCTTGGTGAGTAATATCGACGCCTGCAATTGTTGTAGCACACAAATAGAAGGAAATGCAGGTGCCACCAACGTTCACAGATAAAGCTTTTAACTGCTTGCTTGTTAATAAGTTGTGTAACCAAATTTGCGTCCTTTGCCACACATCGGGTAAAGCCACCATGGATCCATTAACATACTGCGATTGTTAAAAATAAATCACTACTGAAAACTATTATTGACAATATATAGATACTGACAGGCATTTCTCACGTAAAAACTACAAAACGACTGAACCATTCTGATAGGGAACGGATCCTCCGAGCAACCAAATCGTTCGACAGGTAACGTTATAATCATGTAACGTTACATAACGATGTATTCTTCTACCTGACAGAGAAATTACACAGGGCGTGTTTAATACACATTGACATATTGGACTTGGTCTTTCCAACGAGCTTTTAAAAGCTCCTTGGTCTTTCTTAGCCTCCATAGCAGTAGGAACCACAGGGCCGGTAGTCAGAAAAAGGCTAGCAATCAGCGACCCAGTACAAAAAGAAATGGCCAGCAAAAATGTATTATGGGCCAAAAAAAGGCCTTAGAGAGCCTGCTATAGAGGCTAGGTCTTTCTAGTAGCGAAATTGAAAGCGAGCGGGTCATGACTCATGATAGTATTTTTTCAGCTATTTTGACCTCCGAATTTATCGGCAAAACTTGTCTTTTACTCCTTAAGCAGTGACCAGTAGCTTATCAAAAGGTTGTGTGCGAGAAAAAAATTCACCAAGGTGGTGTACCGAGTGTAAAGACACGCAGTACTAAATTTAGTCCCAAAGAGCTGCAGTACAAGCTTCTCTTGATAGGTGTCGCTCCGACACGAGGTAGCCATCCTCATTTGCATTTGTCAGAGTTGCATCGGCTCACGCACTGACTCGAAAAGATGTTGGGCATGCATGCGGCCAAAACTTCGAATGAAGCTTAACACTTCTGCCTATCACAACATCAACAGGTCACATGTACTAAGTAAGTACTATTTGTATTGGTCTGATCTGTGAGTCCTTTGCCTCAAGTGTCAACTTGACAAGGCAGTTGAACGAATCTACAAATGTAACGTTAGACGTCTACCTCCTTGCGTAAACTAAGTAAATAAAAATAATACCACGTGTAAATTTTACCTGGAACCTTGCATTTCCACACAGATGAGTCAAGACCAGACACCTGAGATCCAGAATGGTTGGCTAGTGGACCTGAGTCAGCTGGACGTACCGGTAAAGTCTGGAGACTGGACACAGAGGGAGAGGGATGGAATCTGTGGACAGTCTGACCATGCTCGACTTATTGTCCACATCCACAACATCAGTAAGCCCTTTTTTAAGACAAAATAGGGATTAAGTACCGTACAGGTCCACTGCTATATCCTGATACTGTTGATTAAATGGTATGTCTACTACTGATAAAAAATTGACATCAGTTGGATTTTCGCTAATTTAGCAATTTAACATTTCAATGTCCAGGTACCCTGGGAACCATTCGGGATCGGGCAGCTAGGACAGTTTATTCGGTGACCCAAGACAGTAAGGCCCGCCGAGCTCCTATTAGCGCCCAGGGGAGTTTAAGCCCAATTAACTCTGAAACAACCAGAGGGGCGAGTAGAACAGAAAGAAACAACATCCCGACTCCCGGGATTCGAACCCGCGCCGAACCCGGGCAGCCGGATCACAAATCACAACTGCTATCACTGTCGCCACAAAAGCACTAGTGCCCTTGGGCAAGGACGATAGGCAGTACATGAACACCACTGTTACAACTCCTTCGGGCTTAAACTCCCCTGGAGCGCTTATGTGAGATTGGCGGGCTGACTGCCTTGGCTCCCCGAACAAAACTCGCTTTACCCGGTCCTGTCTGCATGGCTCCCAGGGTATGTCCGGGTGATTTCCTAGCCTGAGTACCATCCTCCGTAATAAGTGACTGCTGTCTCAATACTTTTGCTTGGGAATGCGTGGTTAGCAAGGGAAAGTATGAAGCCAGCAGTCACTATAAGGAAATGGTACTGTACTATCCCAAAGGTGCTCTATCCCAAAAGCGCTTTTAGGATAGAAGCACTACTGGGATAGGCCTGCATCCTAAATGTGCTTCTATCCCAAAAGCGCTCTAAAGGAGAGCGCATTCTGGATATCCCAGACGCGCTTCTTTGTCGCCGTCAATCATGGTGATTGACGGGACCGCAAGCGGTGATTGTTTACGCCCAGGTTTCCATATTTGGAAAATTTCACCCACACATGAAAGATGTTGACTTCATTTTTAGTTCTTGATGTCAATCAGAAACGTGCACATAAAAAGTGCAGTTATGAGCTTATAATCCTTACACACATGAGCTTATAGTTTTACTAATGATCGATATTTTATATTGTTACACACAATATTTTTGTGTACATGTTTCACAAGTTAGATTTCATGAAGCAAAATGCTCATTCATCTGGAAAGAGTGTCCTTGTGTTGATGTTCAGAGCATTTTCAGAGTAGACTAGATCGAGTTAAACTTTGACGCAGGAGGAGCTGCGGGTATGTTGAAAGTATGTTGTACAATTGTATTTTCATCGCTGTCTTGTTGACAAATGTTCAACTATCTAGTTTAACCTGAACAGTTTCATACCGTTTTGAAGATTTATTAAACTTTTGAAATGATATTGGCCCAGTCATTTATCCAAGACATCTTGTTTCTGAAATAAAAGCACGGAGGAACTGGATGATATGATATACATCTGCAACAGTCATTTTAGTTGGTGATAAAATTTCTCAAAGCCCTGTCGTACTGTATAGTAACTTTTATTTCTCCTTCATGGATAAATCTATTTATTAGGCTAAGAAAAGATGACAAATCTTATAATAAAAGTTATCTTTATTGTAAGTTAATGCACAGAGGTAATTGTTCACTGCTGAATACGATATGTATACAGTCTACACAGATAATGGGAAATTTACCAAACTTGATTCCATGCAGAATAAACACTAATTTGTCCTTTTGATTGCAACTATATGATTTGTATCCATCTAATTGTGCAAGTAAAATACAGAAAGTACTTCTCAATAGTGTATCTCAAGATGTACTACAAAATGTACCATAAAAAGTACTACAAAATGTACCATAAAACATAACAGTCAATGAAAACGTCCAGCTGCACATTGATCAATTCCCCAAGCCATTCAGTTCCCAGGTTGTATTCTATCGCAAAAGCGCTTCTTGGATAGAAGCAGATGTTCGTCTCACAAGAATGGTAGATTGTCGTCTATGCTATAAAAAGCGCTCAGTCTGGGATAAAATGTGCTTCTAATAGTTCTATCCTAAAAGCGCTTCTAGGATATCCAGAACACGTCGCAAGCGAAGGAGCGCATTCTGGATATCCTGAATGCGCTCCTGTCGAAGGAGGCCGACATCTGTCTTCTCCTGTGCAGGGTGACTTTGTCAATGGTTTGCTGACTTTCAGCTTCTGGTTGTTTCGAACTATCGAACCGGAGATAGCGATACTACCTCGGTGTGTGGGGTCCATGCATTCAACACGTCGCGAGAAAATGGCAGCGGTCACTTCCAGTGATTGTTTACACCAAAGTTTCCATATTTATTTCAACCTCGCGACACCTGCCGTAATCTACGTGATCGAAATCCGCAGGTTATAAAGCAACCGCTGAACCTAGAATTTACGTGATTATGTGAGGGTTAGACCGGCCCACGTAGTCCCCCAAAATGATTTGGTTTGTGTAAACTACGTTAATTTGGTGTAAGTATATGCGATCTTCTATCACAATCAAACCCGGAAGCGACCGCGTGAGGAGAAAAAAGATGGCGGCCTTTTGACTACGAAAAATCACATGCAAAATAGTCTCCGCCTCCTAAGACACTAAGCTCCTCCCACAAGTGAACGTTCTGGATAAACACGTCGGCTTATCATGCGCTCCGATAGAAGCGCATTCAGGATATCCAGAATGCGCTCCTCGCTTGCAACGTGTTCTGGATATCTCAGAAGCGCTT
Source organism: Branchiostoma floridae (assembly GCF_000003815.2). Classification (NCBI taxonomy): domain Eukaryota; kingdom Metazoa; phylum Chordata; class Leptocardii; order Amphioxiformes; family Branchiostomatidae; genus Branchiostoma; species Branchiostoma floridae. The sequence continues at coordinate 17,608,049 of NC_049980.1, read as the reverse complement.
TTAGGATAGAAGCACATTTTGGATGCCGGTCTATCCTAAAAACGCTTCTATCCTAAAAGCGCTTTTAGGATAGACGACATTCTAGGATGCAACAGTATCTTTGTCATTTCCAGCTGCTGATGTTGTCCTTGATGTAGAACATGCTCAACCAGCCAAGGTTATCTGTGAAGGAGGTGAGATATATACATAGAAGTTTACATTCAAGTAATCAAGTTCAATGTGGTAGTTTCACATTGACATCATTTGTAAGAAAATTTCTAAGAATATTGGTATCATAAGAAAAGTTGCAAACTGCCTATCTCCTAAAATATTTATGATTTTGCCTTATTTCTTTATGATCTGTAGATGATGTTTAGTTTTGTCTAGTTCCAGTTTTTCATCGTTAGATCAATTGCAATGTTATGATGATCACAGGGTTATATTATTTTCACTTGGTTTATTATTGTTTGATGTATAATCTTCATACCCATTTAATTGTGATTTTTAAATTTTGACGGGGAAAGAGTTTGTATAAGCCTGGTGACACGGCTCCCCCCCCTTGCATGTTCTGTTGGTTTCTTTAATTTGCTGTATGTTATCATTTTTTAAAGTGCAAAATAAAATCAATCAATCAATCAAGTTACTGTTTAAAGTGGGATAGGATGACCTTAAGGTCCAGGGTTCAAGTCCTACCATGTCATCGATCCTGTGCCCTTAGGAATGGCACTCAATACGACTTTACTCACTTCACTCACACAGGTGAAAATGACTTTTATTAGCTTCTTTTAGAGCCATTCTAAATGGATAGGATGTTAAATGGAGGGCATGTGTTTAAGGGGAGGCACACTTAAACTAATTTTAAAGAACCTGCCTCACACCTTTTGGAAAAGAGTCAGAGCATGCCCTGAGTGGTCTGGTATAAGCCCATTGTGTGTAATCACATTGACCAATGATAATGTCTTCCAGTGAATGAAACCCTAAGGACAACAGGAGTTTGCCAGATGGAATTACTTCTAATATCTTTTGATATAATACATCTGCAGTAATTTTCTTAGTCATGAAAGCAGTATATTATTGCATAATCAGCATCTTATTATGTTTGTCATTCACTCATTCTATCTACATACCAAAAATCATGATGATCCGTCAACATGTTCTCCAGTTATTTTCATCCATAGTTTGAAAGGAAACTGGTGCCTGCAGTTCCAAAAAAAGCCTCTAGGGTGCTCAAACTCACAACACTCACTCTATGCCCCAAGGGCTATCTACCACTCAAAAATCACGACCACAGCATGTCCAGAACACGAGATATAAAAATTGAGGTTCCGCTGCAGTACCTTAGCAAGCCACTAGGAAGCCCATTATCGAACTTGACCTTTGTTTTCCCGACCCCTACCCACATCCCAAATATCAACAGGATTGATTCAAGGCTTCTTGAGTTACATAAATGTATGCTGTTAACACACAGACAGACAGACTAAAACACCCGCCTAAAACATAACCTCAGGCAAAGGTAAAAAGTGTTATTGATGATAGATATTAGACACTAACATTGTGAAAGTCATCTATGATCATTGACAAAACGCATTAGTTTCAGTGACTTTTGAATTCATGATACGGTGTACTTGAGCATGAATGTGAGTTTTATCATAAATGTTCCTGATGAAGAATGTCAAGTGATTTTGTGTATTTTCAGATTATGCTGCCCTGTCCAAGGCCAGTGTGTCCCTCGGCCCTAATGATTGGCTGTATGTGGACACTGATGTCGTCCTGACTGTTGATGTCACAGTGCACAACTTCCACATGGAGCCATTTCCAGCTGAGCAGGACAACTTCCAGTTGGAAGTGTACATCAATGAGGAGATGGACCCAACAGCCACACCTTTCAAGGTAGAAACATCATCATAATTCATATGCATGATGTACACAGGAGGTGTATTGTAGCATGGGCTCAGTCAGCCTTGTCACAAACTTTTAAAGTAGGGGGCTAATATATGAAAGTAGCAGGCAAGGCGCGTAGCGGCTTGCGGCGAGCCACGAAGTGGCGAGCGGGGGTAGGTACGGGAGGGGGGTGTCCCCCCATTCCGTAGGGGGGTCTGGGGGGACTGGGAAAATTTTTAAATTTAGACCCCTAAATATGGTTTGGGGGTGTATTTTGGGTAACTTTTATTGTTATCTTTAAACTTTGAATTGACAAATTAAAAAAATCCTGAATTTCAAAAAAAATCAGCATAGCTTCCCCGCTGTGACCCCTAACCCGGGGGCCAACTATCAGAAAACTGCCAGAGGTTTATCAAAACAAATTGCTGGGGGATTTTGTAACGGGGAGCACTGGACTTAAACTTTTATTTTTTGAAATTCTACCCCAAAGTAGCCGGCTAGAAAAATGTAAGTAGGCGGCTAAAATCGCCGCCTGCCGCCTTGTTTTGTCAAGGCTGCTCAGTTGAAAATTTTTTTTTTGGTGTTGAATAAGTGTGCAATCTCAAAATTGACTTCGATCGAAATCATATTTAATACTGTATTCTGAATCATCATTTAATCATACATATCCATCAAAACTTTTTATTTCATACATTAATTCAAAACCTTGTTTTCAACAACAGGTCTCCACTGCAGTACTGTGGTACCCTCCTGAGGCCTACCTTCCTCTACAACCAGGGAGCAGTAGGTCGTTGAAGGGGGTAAAGGTTAGAGTTCGTCTCCCAGCAAATCAAGCCAATATGCAGGAATACTTCATGGTGAAGGTGGTGCCGCCAGCTGGGGTGTCAGATGATGTGGGAAATGATTTTGCTGTTGACATGGACAACAGACTAGTTCACAGCACAACAGGAACTAGCGGTAATTCTATATATTATTAGACTACATGTATAATTTTTTCTTATGTATATATCTTAACAATCACACTGAATGCTAAGCCTTTACTACTTAGTTCACCAATCAGTAGACTGAGTATACACCTTGCCTCATACACACACAACTGATATTGTAATATCATCACTAAACTTTTTCATTGCATAGATTTGTCTAGTAGGCATCTATATATCTAACCACTTTTCGTGGTTGCTAAAAGGCTTTTGGAAAGATTTTGTAGGTGACATTTGGTGACAAATAATTTCACTCACACTCACTATCTGGTTTAGCGTCCATTGTTCCCTGTCTTGCAGAGGTTGGACGTATTAATTTGTTGTAAAAAAAAAGTTATTGATGAATATGACTCAAGCTTTCATCAATTTATGTAAAATAGTCAAATTGAATTCATTTGCTTCTATGATGTTGCCTTCCAACAGAATACCAAGATGCAGTGGTGACAGCCTTCAGTTTGGACCCTCCTGTGTTTCTCGCCAATGATGCTCAGGTTGTCATCAGTGCAGAGGTAGACGTTACGGTCGGCTCCAGCGCACAGCAGGTCAACGTGGGAGAAGTCAATCCATCATATGCTGCAAAGTTGTACTGGTCCATGAGTCAGGTACTGAAAGCTGGAAGGAAATAGATTTGAACACCAGTTAAAAAAAACTCAATGATTGATTGAGTTAGGTTACTGAGGGCAGGGCCTTGAATAACTGCAGGAGGCTGGGAATGTGTGCAGATGTTAATTTAACAAGGTGCTGTTTTTTCTGGTTACTAGTTCTTAAGTCCTTTTGGTGTCTTTACCATGGATGGTTTGTTTCAACAAGACTGGTGTTGGCTACCACATGCGGATCTGATCTCTTATAGCATCATCAGCCAGCATTGTTCATTTTCTGACTGTTGGATTAGATACACTTCCATTCTCAATAATGAAGAGCTACTATTTTTCAGGATCATTTTCAATAACTTACTTTCACTTTGAAGTTAGAGTAAGCCAACATATGGAGTTTGTAGCAAAAAGTACATTGTTTTCATGCGCTAATTTTATTCCAGATAACCAGCAGGTGATTTTGTTTCACAGGAAATGGAAGCCAACACTAGGATCGAATCAGGCATTGGCCTGGTGATAAATGGCTACCATGTCCGGGGTGGAGAAGGGCCTGTAACACATGACATTGAGCGGACAGGGACCATCTCTGTACCAGCTGACCCCAAGTACTGTGGGAGTGTGTACGCCATCCTGGTCGCTGATTCCCAGAAGGCACTGCAGGACCCAGACAGAGCTGACAACATAGCAGTTGTTCCGGCGCTGATTCAGTGTAGTCAGTCAGGTATGGAGATACATGATAAATATGACATTTGCTACTTTGAACTATAGTATACCTTGCAGATAAACTCTAAGGTCAATGTTGAACGTAGAGTTATCAATATTCAAGGAAGCCTCTATCCATGAATATTGACCTCAAAATACATTGCAGTGCTCTATATACATGTATTACCCACTTGCACACTTTCAAATACAGACACATTTTCCGTGGCACAACTTAACCTTAATACCAGGTAGCATAGTTCACAATCTGAAATTTTGCAGTTGGAACACCACTTTCCCCCCACCTTTTATGTGCATAACCTTTTGTATTTATTTCTTAATAAGATAAAAGACATATCATTACGTAGTTACATGTAACTGGAAGAAAAGATAATGGCTTTAGTAGCTGATTTGAAAAAAAAATGTAATTATTAACTTGGAAGTTGGGCAACCTGAAATGTTGATGGTGCAACCTGTCTTTTAAATCAGCCTGGGCAGCCTGGCTGGAAAAAGTATTATATCTTCAGACATCAAATGACATCACATGCTTAATTGATTGTGTGATAAAAAGATGATGTTAATCAAGAGGATTTAATTAATTTAGTTTCATCAGAAAATGTGATTCGTTTGCTGTCATTTTCAGTGTCTATTGAGTATCTTAAGATTCAAGTGAAAATCTTCCACAAAGTAAATGGTGTGTAATAATTCATTTCTGTCTAAAAACTTTCTGACAATAGCTTCTTTCTCTTGCAGATGTCTTTGCAGTGACAGGCCTGACTGTATCTGGACCCTCTAAGTTATGGGCTGGTGTCAAGACCACCCTGACTTTGGACTTTCGTGTAGCGTGTGCAAAACCTGCGTGTGACATCTCAGCTAGTACACCTACATTTCAACTTGAGATTAGAGGTAAAATAAGAAAATAAGTAATGTACAGCCATAATGATTGTACACCTGTGTTATTGTTTTGGTGAAATGCACATTTTAAAATGTTCTTTTATTTAAAATGTTGCTGAATTGGTATCTGAACCATAATGATAGTTACTTTCAATGTTGAAGATAGGGTTTGACATGAATGCCCCATGATGGTTTCAACCATCATGCAAAAGTATATGCATTGTCTGGATGATCCTTCCTGAAATTATCTTTTGAGAATTGAGTTCTTACATTCTGTGATAATTTTGAAATGTCTGCCACAGTTTCAATAAATCATAATGGATGAAAATGATTATCAGAAGAATTTTCATGTGACCAAAGGCATTATGATTGCTGATTCTTTGATTGACTTACTGGTGGATGATATACAGTATAGATGGTACATATTAAAAATGTTGATTCAGAAGAATTGTCCTGTCTTCAAACTCATTAGGAAATGGAGCCCAGCAAGATTCTTGGGCAGTCATTGATTCTAGTTGGATGGGAGCTATTTCACCTGGCCTCATCTACCCATTCAAAGATGACATTGAGAACAGTACAGTTACAGTGTCTGTGACTCTGCCTGTCACAGTAGCCCGTGGGACATGTTCAGATCTTAATAAGCTAGAGGTGAGTCACACAGTGAAAATAATAGTTACCCCCAGTATTTCTGAGAACAGGACTGGTGTAGAAGTTGTCCTATTTTTTTTCTACAGTCAAACCTGTCTATAACGGCCACTCAAGGGACTGGTCAAAATTGGCCACTATAGAGAGGTGGCCACTATAGAGAATATGCTAATCAATTGACCACAAGCAATAACTTACGCATAGTTTTAGTACCCACTGATCTTTATTCACATAAAATGACATAATACAGTACTGTACATGTACTGCA
>NC_049980.1:17563091-17602007 GCF_000003815.2 Branchiostoma floridae | reverse complement strand
AAAAAGTTTTAAATGTTCTACAGTTGATATGTTCTGAAGAGACAGGTATCGTCATATTTCTTTGATCTTTCGTCTTGTATCCTTTGATACTTCGCCGTCCGTCAGCTGCAGATTCACCCATTATGCTAATGTGGTACTCACAAGAAAAGTCTCGTCATTTTAGACTTATCTCTTAATAAATGTAAGAATAAAGTCCACCATAGTCTGAAGTTCATATCATTTTGTCTTTGTAACAATTTATTTAGAAAGTTTTTGTGATGTAAATTAACCTAAGCGATAGTGTATTAGAACGTAACTTTAACACAATTTACCTCCGTAATATTGGTGTCGTCTATTGACCTTATATGACCTCGTTTGTCAGCGGGTATGGGTAGCGCCAGTTTACGAAGTTTTGTTTTGAATATAAGTCAAAGAGGTTTTAAATCCGGCGTAGGGTGACGATACGGCCGCTGTATATGGCCGAACGCGTGCCGAAACATAGATCAGCGGTCCGCGTGGCCATAATCGGCAGTGTTTTTGTACCTGCGGGACCGGAAATCGTGTGGCCGTGGCCGCGTTGGACAGGTGGACGCTTAAAGCCTATTTCTTAATCATTACAAACCCTCAGGCAAACTTGTCATCCGTCATACACTTATTTTAACTTTGGGTTGCAGGTTGTTGTGTCAACAGGCCCAGGCACTGGTGAGACGGATGGGTACAGTGGCAACGATGTGGCGGAGATTTCAATGGAATATCAGTGCAGTGGTAATGACAAGTGCATTTTATCAAAGCTATTATTAATTCACCATGTGTTGTGAAATTTTATTCGATTTTTGTATATGCCATTTAGATATTGTGTAACTTGAAGTTGAAGTTATTTCCTCACCACATGGTGCTTCTGGTGGTGACCATTTGCATTTCTGTAGCCCTGGGCCACACTGACTAAGCTTTGTGTATTCACTACAGCAGGGGCTAGTTACCTTGTAGTGATGTGTGTTCAACTATACTCTTCAAACTTCTCCCTGTCTACTCTTACTTACGCATTGTGATTGTGCTTGCCAGAAACACACCGTAAAAGTATGGACAGATTATCATTTATGTAACAAAGATAGGAATAAGAATCAAGAATCTAAAGAAAACTGGTGGTTTGGACTTACTTTCCAACTGGTTGCTATTGCTGGTGCTGGTGTCTTGTTCTGATGAAGTGTATTGAACTTGTGAGTAAGGAAAGTGTTATAATCTTCATTCAGAATAGCTTCTGGTAGATTAGAAGATGTTAGTGCTGTGACCTGCATTATAGATATGTATATAACTATAATATGTTCTTTACATTATGTAGACAGAGTTGACAATTTTGAAATCTTCATTTATATAATTATGTTGCTGCTTGTTGGTTGCTGTATTCCTCCTTCACATGCTGTGTTTCCTTGATAATTGATTTTGCTTTAACATTTGCATATTTCAATTTTGTAGATATATTGGATCTCCACGTGGACACAATGTCAGTCCTTAGTCAGACTCTAACTCCAGGAATGGCCACCCCATTTTCTGCCATCATACATACGACTGCCGAGGGCAGCAATGCTCTCAGTGCCTCAGATATCCAACATTACAAGTTCAAGTTCTTCTTGTCCCAAAACCAGATGTTGGATCCATCTAAGGATGTGGAGGTAGGGTTTGGACTGGAATTTGTTTTAATAGATATCTAAGGTATTTGTGTGTCATTTTTTTAGAACCCCAGTATCTCAGGGACTTTTTATGGCATTGTTTCTATGCTGAGCAGGTTATCAAGCATGAACTGTAACTGTTACAGTTACAACACTTCAATCTATCTTTCCCTTCTGCAACAGGTATCAATGTAGATTTGTTTTAATAATGAGTATGAAGAATGAGATTGATGATTCAAACTACATTTTTCCATGATGCATGACGAGCTAATTTGCTTTACCTGTCACAGTGAGTAATGTACCTTGCAGGATGTGAATTCGTCTGTCTCTTTTCTAGGTGCCCTACATCATGCCGATCTGGATGAGACCTCTTTTGGGACAGATCGTTAATGGGGACGATGTTGCAATTGTATTTGATACCTCTGGTAAGTTCAAGAGTCCTCAACACATTTTATACATACTCTTAACATTGTTGCCAATGTATTGCACCCATGGTGAAGTGCCATGTACTATGGATGATCTAAACCTGCAAACTGGCAGTAATATTTGAAATGCTTATTGTGCTGTTGTCCTCTTAACAACACTTGCTGTGGTGTGGACAATGTAGTTTGCTTTTCCAAAAATGTTTTTTTGCAGGTACTAATTCCTTAAAGTACAGTGATTGCCATTGATTTGAAAAGATATGAACTGCACACTAGTAGCTATTCTCTCAGTGGTGCTGAAATATTGGTGGCTGTTATGCACATACTTTCCAGATAGTCACACACCAAGTCATATTCTGTATTCATGGTAAAAAAACAGAAACTGTCTATAGTGATGTAACCATTGAAATACAAATTTGATAGATTTTTTGTCTGATAGCGATTAAATGTCTACACATTCATTTAAATTCAATCTGCTAGTCTATTACATCGGATGGCCATATACACTCACTGTTGATAGTTTTTATTGTAACATACAAATGTGATGAACTTGATGAAGTGTTACAAACAGCTACATATTAAATGTGTGTTTCATTCAGGACTGTTCATACCAAAGACTGGGTATGGAGACTTTTGTGGAGATGTGTATGTGAGTATTCTTCTGGACACCTATGAGGAAGACCCATCAGACAATGTGATTGGCCAGTATGAGGAAGGATCAGAAGGGAACAATGCCTACACTACACTGGTGCACATGGACTGTCCACCTCCACCAACAGAGGGTGAATGTATACTGCCTTTCTTTGTATAACCTTTCTTTGAGATGTGGAATGGACTGAAGTTAAGTCTATTTGTAATTTTGTTGCATACCAGTTTTGTGATTGAAAGAGTCAAAATGGCAATACCTGGTGTTTTTTGGTCAAGTTAAGAAGTTTCCATGATTGAATTATATGGGAATTCTATGATATCATTTTGTGCAAGGGTCACTAGATTAATGATAAGCATAACTTTAGAACTCTGAATGGATTGTGATGGTATTTGATATGTGGGTAGGTGTTGGGAAGGCAAAGGTTAAGGGTGCATGTCACTCCCTGGCAACTGACCTTGGTACTGAAGCAGAACTTCAATTTTTTGTCCTGGTGCTGATGATCTTTTTCATTGATGCTTTCCCCCAGAATCGTTACTGTACGTACCAATATTCTGACTGCTGACTTATTTTTCAAGGTTCCTTCCTAAATCCAAGGCTTCATCTGTCTGGTCCTATGTTTCACCATGAATACAAGCTCATCCCAGCACCCTTCCCTGTCACATTTGACATCACCATCTCTAACCAGGGCATCACAACAACACAACTCGGAGTCTCCAACTTTGAACTCAGAGTAAGAATGAATTTTTCATGCCTGAAATGTAAAATGTGTTTACAAACCAAGGGTGTCTTTCAGCAGAATAGTCTGAAAAGTTAGAATCCCAATATGAAATGTTGATTTGGTTGCAAAAAGTACACATGGTACAGCTTTGAGAAGTGCCTCATAAAATTCATAAAGATAGGTCCACATTATAGTGTGTAGTAGAAAGTCAAATTTAGACCAGGACTATAGTGCACAAAATATACAAAAAGCATCATGAAGTAGAAAGTCTAAAGGCATATACTAGTGCACGAAATGTATTAAAATGTTGAAAAGCATTGTAATGTTATGATACATATCTAGTATTTTTTTCTTGTTTTCAGTACAAAGATAATATTATATACTGGCTATATATGTTAGTCCGTGTTTATTCAGGAACACACTGGGTTTGGTTGTCGCTGACATTTGTCATAAAAATCAACTCTCTCCTCATACCAGTCTAGTCAGTTAGTCACGTGTAAGTCTTGTGTCTCCACAGGCCTACTTCTCAGATGATGGTGACCTTGACCCAGCATGGGACACTGCCTTTGACATTGACTTTGGACCAGATGTGGTGAAGAAAGCGGCCAGGCTTGACCCAGGGGAGTCCATGAGACTTAATGGATTGTCATGTAAGAAAGGATGACTTAACGTTTTATTCTCCTTGGGGGCTTTTTCTTTGGGCTACATTTCATCTTATTCCTAATCAATCATTTTTTTGGTTGTGAAAAGTATCTTGCATTCTAGACTTATATGACAATATACATTTGTATCATGGTTTTCATTTACTCCAACTGCTTCTGAGATATACAAAACATGTAGATTGTGCTATTTTCTATGGGGGGCTCAGTTTGGGGGTGATAGTTCAGTATGTATTTATTAAAAAGATCAATGTTCCTAGCTTTGAAGACAATGTGTAGTATTTTATAGATTTTACAAATAGCATTATACCTAACATACAGAAACTTGTACAAATGTGTGACTTTAGTTGCCCACAAAATTCTCAGACTTCCAGAGCCATACAGGTTTAACTTGAAGTCTTACTAAATATATCGAATAAAAATCAGCTTCAGCCATCCTATACGTAAATCCATATATTATGCAAGGTCCAGTAACAAGTCTGACTTGAGATGTTTTTAGCTGCATGAATTCAAAGAAGTTCTACGTTGATGTTTACCATCATGTTCACTACATGACCTAAATCTGACAGGTCCATGATGTCCACATGTTTTTGTTTTCCAGTGACTGTAAATCCACAGTTAAGTCGACCAAGATGTCTCCAGCTTGAATCCCCTCACCTGTTCATTGAGGTTCAGCCAGAAGACAGCACCCTCCCAGGGTACCTCACACACACTGTGTCCATCCCACTCAAGAAGATGTGTGATGCAGGTATACATGTACAAATTGTCACATGTGAAATTAATCACAGAACTACTGTATTAATCTTTTAAACATGATATGGAATTCTACAGTTTGATAACAATCCTTATATCAGTTACTCTTTTGGAATTAAGTCTGTCCCAATCCTCACAAACAGGTCTATATTTTAGATACTGAATAAAATTAATCCAACTGCCCCAGGAACTCACAGTCAGTCCATTTCTATGTCCCATGCTCACAAGTAAGAAAATTAGTAGTAATCACTCATTAGCAACAGAGTTTAGTAACAGAAGTCTTTCATTTGCTTTCCACACAGTTGACATCTCCATAGAGGACTTCAATCTGAATGATGGCCCTGAGATCAGTGCAGGGACCCCAAAGGTGTTCAACCTGCGCACACGTGTGTCAGCTGCAGGGCATGCCGTTCTGAACCGTTACAGCTACCATTTCTACCTGTCTCATGATGAGGTCAGCTTTATGCTAAATCAATGTTGTCAATTGAAATTGTGCACTTTTCCAGTATTCCCTCAACTCTTTATGTCATAACTTGTTCAAATTTTGAGACAGATTCTTATCAATTGTTTTTATGATAGTGTTGATTGATGTCTTGCCTTGGGTTTCAGATGTTCAGTATTCTGTACTCTATATATCATATTTTCTCAAAGTTTTCTAAGACAGATTCATACCATGATATAGTCGAGTGTTGATTGATGTCTTGCCTTGTGTTTCAGATGTTGGGCCAAGATGATATAGAGATTCCCCATGAGCCATCAAGCACAGATTATACACAACTGAACTTGGAAATCTCGGGGCTCACCTACCACACACTCCAGCACAGCTTTGGTGGAGTTGAGGGGCCACTGACTATAGGTTAGTAAAATCATGTTGTGTGTTACCTTTTGTCCTGAAATTGCTAAATAGTACAACATTTTCTTAAACCATACAGTACAGTTGCTTGCTGTTAATCCTTGCATTTTTCTCTTTATATTGTTATTTATAATTATAGTGAATATGAAGATCTTCCAACAATTTGTTATGGTACCCAGTGCTGCTTAACTTGAAGTTTTGTTAGAATTTCAGTATAATTTGACTCCAGTCTGCTGAATCTAATAGATTACTTTTAATTGAGATTAGTTTGATGACTGTACTGTGATAAAAGCAGTAACTTCAATTCAAGAAGTGATCATGGCTGTGTTGTTACATACAGATCAGTACTATCCATATGTTGGACACTACTGTGGTTGGACCTACCTTGGGGTAGAGGTCAGAGTTCAAGAGGCCAGTGTTGATGACCTCCGGCCTTATAACAACATTCAGTTGAAGAGGATCTTTCTCCATTGTGATGGAGGTCAGTTGATTTTTGGTTGTTCTATTTACCACTGCATGTCCCATAAAGGTGTCTCTTAATGCAGGGTCTTAACGTTTATAGTGTGGTGCCATGAAATGCATTTTTAAAACATATTGTATATAGTGTCTTGATTTTCAAAGTTTGTGCCAATCAAATGGAAAATATGTAAGCTGTGTAAAGTAAATTTATTTGGCACACTTTATATTTGAATACCTTGTTCCTCTTCAATGATCTTCAGATGGACTGGGCCTTAGTGATGTAACCTTTGACCCTGCACCTGCGAGGTACTATGCTGAGAATGTGGAGGTCAAGGCTAAGCTGACCTTTACAGTCACCAACCTGATGGGGACCAGGGACATTCCTGAAGTTCAAGGCAATGAGGTCAACTTCCATGTCAAGGTATGCCAATCTACCATCAAATTTTGTGTAGATTGACCCAAAATGTAAAATTTGTTTTTGCGATCAGTACAGTGGTTATACTAATTCATTTAGGATGGTGACCTCACTGTGACCCAAATTTTTTATACAAATCCGTTCAGGTTGCAGCACGGTCACAGCATGATTGCCAACTAGTGGAATGGGGGCCTAACAGTATAAGATGCAAAATGTTTGATAGATGTCCACACATAAACTGTCAATTGTAATGGTTTAAAAAAAATTGAAAGCCATTTGATATTAGAAGTGAAGCACAAGAGATTAATTAACTCCGATTATTAAACCAGAGCCGTTTTCCCTATAAACATATGGTAAGTTCAGACCAGGTTGTCCTTGTTGTTCTCCCAGTTCTACCTGTCAGATGACATTGTGTTTGATGGAGAGGATGAGGAGCTATCCCTTGATGACTTTGGTCTGAATGATGAGCATAGACAGATGATGAGAGCTGGGCTGGCTAGAGACAACTCTCTCTACTTCAGGGACATCCCAGTAACATTCACACCAACAGCAGAAATGTGTCAGAAAACGTAAGTAGGGCTTCTACTTTATGATATGGGAATAACATTGCTAGCAAAACAGCATATCATCATCATAATTATTATATCCTCCAGTGCTGCATGAATTTTTCTAATGCTTTGAGTTCTGCCCACGTTATACAGCCATCTCCTGTTTGCTGTGCTGAGGGGAGCAGGATTGCTGTGCTGAGGGGAGCAGGACTGGACATTGCTGATGCAGTAGATGCCAATAACTTCAGAGCTATTCCCTTTCCTTGCTATGGTATGTCTTTTACGGAAAAAAAAGGATCAGAGCTAGGGAAGATAGTTGTGTCAATTTGTTTCATTAAGAACTCTATATCTCACTTAGACTTGAAATAAATATTACAACTTAAAGTAATCATAATTTTTTATTGTGCTCCCAAGAGCACAACTCTGTTGCACCGTGAAATGAGAATTAAAAAATTGCTAAGGTATGGTAAAAAAGACCTTTCAAGTAAACATGACCCAGATTTATGCTCAATATTAGATATTTGTTATATACTGAGCTATTTTTTTCCCGTGCATATAATGACTCCTCAATTGGTAGATACCCAATTTATGGTCATTACCCTGTATAAATTTTACCCCAAAACAGATACTCTTCAAACTGCTGCTTTCCAAATATGCAGCTACAATGTCAATGTAATAAGGGTGATCCCACATATTTTGTTATTCCTACTTTCAGCTTCAGCCCCAGTGACAGACATCAGTGTCAGCCTCTTTACGCTGGACTCTGCTCCAGATCCCAACACAGGCCAACCTGGCAGCTTCAGTCTGACTGTAGATGTAAGTCTGGAGAACCCTGACCTTGAGAGGATTTTAAACTAGTTTGTGGCTGACCATGCATATTTTCATATAATGTTTTGCTGCTATACTGCATACACAAAAAAGAAGTTGGATAAAAAAAACAAGATGCCTGCATTTTCAAATTAGAAACACCATAAATATGATAAGAATTGAGACAATAAAACTGCCAAGTGTTTATTCTGTTATTCACAGAATGCCAATTATGACACAAGTGTGGTAGCCTAGTATCATGTAACAAGTAATGCATGAAATTTACTTGCCTCCCAAACAGAAATTTTGGAAAATGTTGACATGTGTATGATTTTGAATTGATCTGTGTATTACCAGGTTGTTCTTGGTGACTTGGAGGCCATCACAGATAACCCAGTGTTTGGCATAGAGTTCTACCTGTCTAATGACAACACCCTGGACCCATCAGACCTTCCCTTAAACTATGAGAGAACAGCAGCACAGATGGCAGATCTGAGTGACAACATCACTTCTGATAGCACGGTTACCTTAGATGGGGACAACTTGGTGAGGGAACAGAGTTCAGTTATGTTTTGAATAAGACAAGAAATCTAAGCAAGTTTCAGAGCATTCAAATCTTTGTATGTTGCTACTTTGTCACAAAAACTAATTCAAAACAAAACAGAATGCGATGAATGTACTTCTGGAATGCTACCAAAAAACTACCTTAGACACTGCATGATTGTGTACATTCATGTATGTTCTTCCAAGCCTACAGGAACATGAACAAAGGCAAAGTAGAGAGAAATTCACAATTTGAATGTCCCCCTTTCTTTCATCAGCTGGTTCCTCCAGATGCCAGGTTCTGTGGATCAGTGTACATTTTGGTTCAAGTGGATCCTCTGAATACCATATCAGAAGCAGACAAACTTAACAATGTCATGGATGCAAGTTTTACCTACAGCTGTGACAATGGTGAGATTTCTTTCCCTCAAGATGTTATGTTGTTAATGCATGTGATTAACTTGTGTGGCTGTAGCTATTCACCAGATTTGTTATTCAGCACCAAGGACAGATATGTTAACCTGTGTGTTCAGTGCAAAGGACAAGCATGTTTATGTGTGGATGGCATTCATTACCAAGGACAGGAATATTTTCTTGAGTGTAAATGGTATTCAGCAGCAGGGACAGATGTGTTAAGTTATGTTTGTGGGTGGTGTTCAAAAGGCAAATGTGTTTACTTGTGTGCTCCAGTGAGATACATGTTTGTGTTTGGATGGTGTTGCAGTACCAAGGACAACCATGTTTACTTTTGTGTATGTGTTCTTCTTCACAAAGGACAGGCATGTTAACTTGTATGTGGATGTTGTTCAGCACCAAGGACAGGTGTGTTTACCTGTGCATGTTTTGTGTTCAGCACCAAGGGCAGGTGTGTTTGCCTGTGCATGTTTGGTGTTCGGCACCAAGGGCAGGTGTGTTTGCCTGTGCATGTTTGGTGTTCAGCACCAAGGACAGGTGTGTTTGCCTGTGAGAGATATTAGTCCTAGAGAAAAAGGGCATGATAAGCAGGTGTGTTTGTAATTATTTTGGCTGATTTTTACAAGAGACAATTACTATTGTTTTACAATGGAACAAAGCCAAGCTAACCTTGTTGATGTTTTGTACCCTCTGTTTAATTTAATACAGATTTGTTCAAAGTGATATCATCATCATTTGCCACCAATAAGATGTACCATGTGGGTATTCCATCACCTGTCACTATTGACCTCATGTTGAAGTATGTCCACTCATCACCCCTTAATGCAGGATCTGCAAATGAATTAAACTTTGACTTTAAGGTATGTGGCCATTTGTATGCTATATTTCTAAAATACAGTGTTTATAATCTTGTGTATCTTACCTTTAGGACAAAAAATAATGTTGGCATGATTTTATTCTGACAATTCAATAATTCAAGCAAGATTAAAATGTTTTTCTTGCAATTATCTGACAGCTTTATGTGCAAAGGGGATCAAGGTTCAACCGCCACATGGCCATCCCTGTTGTCACATCCTTTGAGTTCACCACGGCAAGTGACGGTGATCAAAGATTTCAACAACTTTCCCAGGACGATGAGGTGACATTCAGTAGGGTCTCAGGCTTGGTGGAGATTCCCAATTTAGCATGTGAAGCCAATGTAAGTTGTATTTTGTTTAGCTGAACATTTTATTATTTTATCCAAGAGTTATGTATCTTTATATTTCCTTTTCATTGTTATGTGCATCTTTTGTGACTGTGTATTTTTTATAATTATGGTTCTACATTTAGAATATCAAAATCAAAATCTGTCTTGGTCTTCTGTGTTACAGGTGGACCACTTGTTCGTGTCTGTAGAATCTGATGTAGATGGAGAAGAACATGTGGAGGAGAACAATGTGGCAGGGACTAGGATCTCCATTGACACAGACTGCTCAGACCCTGGTACTCTTTTAGTCTAATTTTGACTATCATTAGTATGAGCTTATTTAAGTTATGAATGTATCTTTTTCTTTCACTGTCCACCACAACATTTGTCTTTTTTCAGTTTAGTAGAATGCGTTCAACAAATTGAAGAAGTTTCCATCTATCATACTGAATTTGGTATTTGAAATACCATATATCTTGGACATCTACATATAGTTTTTTTGACTGGAATTGTAATGTGACCATCTTTTGCTGACTATCCAGTTATTGACTGTTTCAGTACATAGGAGAGGTAAAGGAAGCAAAAGGCCCTTGGCACTTAAATTGTCCATGTTGTTCCAGACTCTGTGGACCTCGTAACAACCAGTTTCACTCTGGACCCTGATCCTGTAATCGAGTTAGGGCGTCCAAAGGGATTTGCTATGAGCTTGGACATTATGGTGACAGGTTGGTCAAATAGATTTTTTTCATTAATGTTTTAATATTTCAATACCTGAGGGCTATTGCTTGCTGTACATACATGTACATGAGTTTCAAAAATGTCATTTTATAATTTCACTTAAAAATCAACCATTTGTCTCCTTTCTGACACATCCAATTGGCTAAAGTATACCTTTCACACAAAATAGTTTACTTAGTAATGTTCTGAATTTGAAATCAAAATATTATAGAGTTACAAATTATAGTACTTTCAAATTGGTAATTTTCAGGTTCAGCAGGATGGCTACAAGGGCAGATGCCAGACAGACTGTCTTATCAGCTTTACATCAGGAAGAAAACTGCAGATCCTGCTGAGGCACTATCACAATGGAAGAGGATTTCCTACAACAGACAGAAGTTTCCTCTTCTTCAAGAGGACACTACAGAAACAAGGAATGACCTGGACTTTGGTGAGCACTATAACATACGTGCATATTTGCACTATCAAGTGGTTTCCAATTTCTGTGGGTAAAAGTAGATCAATCAGCAAACATAATTGGCCTAGATTTGATCCAGAAACCATGTATCAATTATATTTAACTACATGTATGATGGACATTGTTTGCAAATGAGGGATATCGAATGAGATATGCATGTAGAAATAATTCCCATTTTATTCCCACTATTGTTTACTAGGTGATACTGATGGATTTGTACTTCCTATCTACGACTACCTGCCATATTGTGGGTCTGATAGCGTCATCAAAGTTGTGATGGATGACTCCCAGGATCTGGATGAGGCGAATGAAGGAAATAATGAGCAAGAGGTTGACGTCAATGTCCAGTCCAGCATGTGTACTTCTGGTAAAGTTCCTTGCTATTGAATAGATCTGTATCCTTTGTATATAGCTACACAGGCCCGCAGTTGCTTATCAAGCATGGATTTCAAGAAAAAATCTAAAATGCTCCTGCTGCATGGTAACCTGATGTATGTTTCAAAACGCTTGATACATGATTTAATGATATAAAAATGCGTATGGTGCTAAAGTTTCTTCTCATTTCCTAAGGGGGAATAAGACAAAATTTAGTGTTTAGTCCTTGCAAGGTTCAGGAAATCTGAGAGCAAGGAGGTGGAAGATCCTAACAAAATGTCAAGAGAAGGAAGAACATACTTGGAACTATTTTCCATTCTCTCTTCAATACAAAGCCACTTGAGGATCTCAACTGATCCATGATTACCTCAAGTCAGTTTATTTGAAATATTATCAATTGTCTGTCAATTGCAGATATCAAAGAGTTGAGCATCGTCACCTTTGAGCTTGCTGATGATGCAGACACCATCAACATAGGAGATATAGTACAGTACAACCTGAATGTCGCAATCATGCTGGGAGATGCAGCCTCCCTTTCTCCTGGTAAGTGCTGTTTTGCTTACCCTTACATCTGCTTGACTTTATTAAGAGAATTCTAGGTTTCTGCATATTTTCTTAATGTACTTTAGCCCTAGCAAACTTGTGCCATCACGGTTTATGTGTTATGACATAATGTGCAAATGGCTTCTAGTGTTGCCAAATTACCAAAACAAAAAGGGGAAATGGCTATTAAGTCCTTATTCCTTTTGAACGAAAGAAAAGGAGAACTTACATACAAGGATTGATAGATATTTTTTCACTTGCAGGCACTCCACATTTTGGATTTAGATTGATCATGTCTCCAGAAATGAGCACCAGCCACAGTGATGCTGAGGAGCTTGACCCACCTGTAAGTTACACACCTCAACAAGACGGTGCCCGTCAAGATGCATACAGCGCAGGGTACCATGAGGTAAATATTAAACAATTGTACATCTTCATACTATATAATTGTTATTTCTTTATTTCAGGCTCTCACTGGCCCATATGACAAACATGAAAAACAAAGAATATGTACAACATTTTAAGACAAACTGACAATATTATGGCTCTGTGTAGAGGCGGTGCTAGAGATTGGTGAAAAATGAATTCTGGTAAAAAGAGTCGGACCTAAGTACAGACTGTATAATGGTATTAGTTGAATTGAATAACCTATGTATAAAGGAATGGCACTGTTTACGTCATCTGGCGTCGAAGGTATCAGTATGATTGAACACAAACATTTCACTAGCGCTGCAGGATCTAGGTAAACTCATTATTATACGGAAACAATTGTTGTAAGCAATGCGACTTTTCGACAGAACACTCGAACGAAAAGAATTCCATAACTGCGCACCAAAGAGTTGGGAGCAATGAGATGTGAACAATATTTTCTTAATAGTAGGTGAACAAGACAGAATTTTTGAATTATAGTATTTGCACGACAATACAGACCCCTTAGCTGGGTGAGAATACAGTCATTATCACTCAGTCTGTCATTAAACCCGGGGATCCCGATAGCTGGTATCGCGATAATTACCCCCAGATGATCCTTGGCTGGCAGCCCTAGGCCTGGTCTCCCCGGTGCTTGAGGACTACCAGCCCGCTGTTTTTGATGCTGCTTCTGTCAATCGAGCGTGAAGCGGCTAATCCCCAAGTCAACAACTACTATCCACCGGGCTTTCGGGTCGGAAAACTGGCCAGACTACCCTAGAATGGAGACTAAATAATCACCCATGGGCTAGGACTATATATATGGTTTCAACACTAGATAACATCACTCACTGTAGTGTGATGGTAATTTTCAGTCACTAGCCACTGTTTGAAGCTTTAATGCAGCCAAGTAAATAAAGCCAACGTGCCTGTCGATAGCGTTCTACCACAACATCAAGCTCCGTTTCGACTGAAGGACCGCCGTCAAGGTGAGGTAAAATTGTCTTGTTCACATATGTACCAAGATATGAGATAAAAAATAAAGTATAATCTGACACAGCATTGTTATTTTTTACTGACTGGCCCGATCAGCTCCGATCCGCGCACCTCCAGTAGCAAGCTCCAAGCCGCCAGCGCGCCATGTTTGATGTCAGCTAGCGCACGCAAGCAAACGTAACAAATAGTGAAGTGAATTGTATCACTTACCAATATCAAAGTCTTATAGTACTTAGAGGCATGGTTTCATGTAAAACGTACACGGAGTTTTACCCTTATATACGCACACACTTTCTTAAATGCGGCCCTTTAGTAAACCGGTAGTTTAGCATGTCTATACTTTTCGCGCAGGCGCAGTACGTTCCGGTGACGTGCTAAGCCGCGCCATGTTTGATGTCAGCTAGCGCACGCAAGCAAACGTAACAAATAGTGAAGTGAATTGTATCACTTACCAATATCAAAGTCTTATAGTACCAGACAGTGTGAAAACCCATTATTATTGTTATGATTTAGTTCGCGTTTACTCTTCGAGCGATAGGAATGCTTATGTGTAACGATTATTCTACATGAGCATGTTGTTAGCGTTTTGCTGCGGGCCTCACATAACGTAATGAGGTCATGCAGCGGTCACGCAACTCACCACAGCCTTTTTGCGCTAGCTTGCTGCAAGGAGCAAGTCCTGTCTTGTGTCTTTCGTTTTACCAGCTATGTTGTGTCAACACCAACATTCGTTTCAGAAAAAAATGCATATTTGGCAGAAGCCATGATGTGGAATACGTCCGCGCGCGACTACTAACAGGTAACATTACATGCCCGAAAGCAGAATAATCGCGGCATGCCGTCAACATGTCGCCATCTTTGATCTTAGTTTTCCGTTCGATTTGTTGACTATAGACGAATAAGTCGCAGTCATAGAAGATCGTTGCGCAGTTGTGCAGAATCATTTTGTTGTCGATTAATTTCACTGCAAGTTTTACTTCACCAAGTACAGCGGAGGTATGCCAGTTATAACTTCACGACATATCAAAACATGACACTGACATACGTTTTTGTAGGGGGGGGGGGGGGGTCCACGTGTTGAAACAGCGGCTGATATCAAGATTCAAGGTAAGCGGGGATTAAAGTTTGCGTTACATGCATGTCTGAAAACTCTTGGTCCCTTCTCCACAAGTTCCGAAGAGAACTCCATTCCCTGTCTACTCACAGATAGCACAGACACGATATGTGGGGTAGGGTAGCGGCGTCACCATCACGATTCCGCTACATTATAAACTAACCAGTGTTCGAACAATACACTGAACAAAACCAATAATGACCGATATTCAAGTTGGGAAGAGTAATTTACTAGTACGTTTCGCTACATTATAAACTAACCAGTGTTCGAACAATACACTGAACAAAACCAATAATGACCGATATTCAAGTTCGGAAGAGTAATTTACTAGTACGTTTCGCTACATTATAAACTAACCAGTGTTCGAACAATACACGGAACAAAACCAATAATGCCGGATCTTCAAGTTGGGAAGAGTATTTAGTTTCGCGACGTTATAAACTAACCAGAACAATACACTGAACAAAACAAATAATGCCCGATCTTCAAGTTGGGAAGAGTAATTTACTAGTACGTTTCGCTACGTTATAAACTAACCAGTGTTCGAACAATACACTGAACATAACCAACAATGTCCGATATTCAAGTTTGGAAGAGTAATTTACTAGTACGTTTCGCTACGTTGTAAACTAACCAGTGTTAGAACAATACACTGAACAAAACCAATAATGCCCGATCTTCAAGTTGGGAAGAGTATTTAGTTCTGCTACGTTATAAACTAAACAGTGTTCGAACAATACACTGAACATAACCAACAATGTCCGATATTCAAGTTTGGAAGAGTAATTTACTAGTACGTTTCGCTACGTTATAAACTAACCAGTGTTAGAACAATACACTGAACAAAACCAATAATGCCCGATCTTCAAGTTGGGAAGAGTATTTAGTTTTGCTACGTTATAAACTAAACAGTGTTCGAACAATACACTGAACATAACCAACAATGCGCGATATTCAAGTTTGGAAAAGTATTCTCTAAATCTGTGGGAGAGCGAGAAGTACACTTTGCATATGTGAAGATTGGGAGCTGCAGGCGTCGCCTTCCTGAGGATGGTATCAAAGCTCTAGGCGTCTTCAGGTGCCTGGTCCTGGCTGCCTGCAGGTGGCTGGTCGTGGTTGTCTGCAGGTGGCTGGTCGTGGTTGTCTGCAGGTGGCTGGTCGTGGTTGTCTGCAGGTGGCTGGTCCAGGTTGCCTGCAGGTGCCTGGTCATGGACTGTGTCATCTGCCAGGTTTGGCATGTAAACTCGTCTCATGAACTCGTTCCAGACCTCCTTCCTGAATGTGTATTTCTTCTCCACCAGCTGCTTCTTCGGCTCCCGCCGTCGTGGCGCAGCGGCGTCTTCACACCTCCACTCGGAGGTGTGGTCACGGTCCACGTTCTCGTTCTATGGTATTTCAAGTAAGAAGACAATGTCATTACATGCACTGAAATGTAAAGTTCGCATATAGCTGCATAGTTTTCATAGCGTTTGTACTTTTAGACAGCCACACATTTGTACTGACAATGTTGGTCCTCATAATTGCATCGATGTAGAAATAAACTTACTCTTCGTCATATAAAGCTATGACAGTTATGAAAAAAGTAACATATCTAAAGCAACAAGTACCGAACACAGCAACTTACCCAGTCCAGGATAGCGAGGTTGATCCTCAGTAGGTACGCCTCCTTACCAAACGCAATGCGCTTGTCATGATATACCAGAAGCGCGTTATTGAAAGACTCCACGTAGTGCGTGTCTTTAGCCTTTTGGGGAAGACAAGGTAAAATGTAGATCATAAGTCAAAAGTCTTTAAAATTATTACAAACCAAGGTAGAGGGGGTGCAAATACATGGATCAATTTGACATGTGAATGATTCGCGAGATAGATAATATCAGCCATTCTCTTGAAATGCATTGAGGATTTGAGTAGCCCAATAGTAGAATTATTGTATTCAGTCATATCATTATTCTGTTGATCACAGGCACTGTAATATACAAAGTGAACTACTGGCTAAATTACAGTACTATTTAGATGTTTAGCCGACATTTTTTAACAAAGCTTGCTTACGTGGACGTAGTTCTCGGCGTTCTTGTAGACGACTGTCTGGTGGAGAAAGTCCACCAGCAGCTTCTCTGCCTTGGGGTCCTGGATAAGGACCTTTGATGGCTTGTAGGCATCCCCACTGATGCGACAGTTGGATGTATGGTGGCATCCGGTGTGGTCGTTCTTGGAGAGGGTACAGAGGTTATGAATGTTAATTGATCTACATTGGCTCTTCAGTATAAAGACAATAGTCCGAGATTACCAGTAACTCGATGATATTATTCAATGCGCAAAAATGTTGCTGTCAATGTTTTAAATTCTATATTACAAAAGTCATATGAAAGCAATTCTTTTTTTCAAAATTCACATTACCTTGTAGTGTTTGATGATGTTATCGATATAACCCCGCAGCCTTTCTGGGTCTAAGGCACAATTCTTCATTGCCCAGTACACGTGGGTCTTTATAGATCCGGCTGAAAGAAAAGGAAAGAAATAACATTTCATATGAAATAAAGGAAAAGAAATATCGACCAGTGCATGTGAACGTAATGGCTATCGTACGAACGATTCTTGCAAAACATTTACCTTTGTCTGAAAGCTCGGGGTGCCACGTCACCCGCTCCTTGTACTTGGGCCCCATGGTTATCTTTTTCATCCCCCTCGCAATACCCTTGGTAGCTGGATGGAAGAAAGGGTATAAATTGACTTGATTACATGACTGCAAAATTGTTAGAAATTGTTATTTTGTTTCTAATTTCTTGTTAGGGAGATATATTCCCTATAACTATGGTACCTTGGCAATGTATATCATAATGATGTCTTTATAAACTTCGGGCATTTTCACTGAGTATATCACAAACCATGCCATGTGTCGTTGCCGTTGACACAGCGGTGACCCTGTGCTGCCCTGTTCTCCACCAGCTTGTTGACGCTCTTGTTATTGTCGTGGGCATGAACCAGGATGTTCACAGCTGAAAAACAACAATTTAATCATCTTAGAATTACTAGTACATTTTTGTATTAGGAACATTATCATAGTTGTTCTGTCTCTTCCACTGACACTGTAAAGATTCTTTACAGAAACGTTTTATGTAACTACTGCATTTAGCCCATATGGGCAAGGACATGCAAATAAAGATCATTGTCATTGTCATTATCATACCTAACAAAGGAACTAAGAGTACAGCACAAGCACATTTCTTGATGTTAGACTCGCTCTCAACTTGTGTATTTCTTTTCTTTCAGGTAAAGAAAGGCGTTTACCGTTCTCGTCCGCCCACTCGTAGAATTGTTGGGTTCCGACGAGCTCATGGTTCTGGGAATACTGCTCCTCGTCCTGAGACACCGTGATAAGCTTAATTACACGATGTGTCCTGAATATGTCAAATAACATACGCTATTAGCATAAAATGTATCAAAACATAGGCGAAACTTTGAGATTACATACAAATATCATTAGAGCCATCAAGCCTTTTTTTACTTTGTCCAAATAGCAATTGGTAATTTAGCTGTTCTTGGTGGATGCTTAGATTTAGTCAAAGACGGTTTTATCAACTACAAGAAATATGATATTGATAAGGAAGATGTAGCCTTTAATGTTTTGCCACCTTGAATGAAGAAAGTGAAGGCTAAGGTAAGTTGTCAAGAAAGGTAGTATACCTGTCTCCAAGGAACGCCACATCTGAGAACATGGCATTCTTTCGCCAACAATGCCTGGCGTCGGACATAATACTGATGCCGGCGAAGTCCTCGCCATCTACCATTACCTGGATTGCCGTCTCCTAAGAAAACAAAGTTTTTGTTTATGTCTGTATTTCTTTATCCTTGTCCTCGTACATTCATTGTATGTGTATTATCTCGTATATTGTACGAGTCTTTTACATGCAAATGTGGTTTATCTGCTACGAGACATTGCATGATATCATAATGCGTCTGTAGCATAGTGATATTAGTGTGGAAAACAAAGCCAGAATGTCATAATAGGAGGTATCAAAGAACTGACAATCAATACAAATAATATTGCAACCACTGACAAACATGTCACTACCTCTTGTAATGCCTGGGCCATTGACGCCTCAGCAAACTCCTCCACAACCTCGCTGTACACCGGCTGATCTGAAACATAATGAAGGAGTTCGTTGAATATGTTACATTGTTTGTTTTTTAAAATAATTTGAGACTAGCCACGAGGCAATAACATTTCAATACTGGAGGCAAAGATTTGTTGCAATAACCGGGTGTTATTGTTCATGCCGTAGTGATGTATTTCAACAAAAGGTACACAAATAACCAACTTACAGCGTTCCCGCAGGGTCTTGTCTACAATCTTGCCCATGCCTGCCGCGTCGCAGATTTTCTTGTACTGCAAGGGCCGGATTCCCGAGGTGAAGTAGGCGTGAGCCATCCTACGGAAAACAAACGAGTAACGAGATTAGCTAAGTACTAGTATAGTGGATCGTATGTACCAGTTCTTGTAAGATGACCCCTTGATTTGATGTGTCTATAACTCCTCCATGACATGAGAAACGGACTTTGAAGCACGGGAAAACCTACAGGGTATTAGCGGCTACTTTCCAAATAGAGGTTCCACGTGGCTTTTATTTTTACGTGTTTTAGGTGTTTTTCTCGTGCTTTTTAGTTTGTATTTTTTCCTTCATGTACACCTCGAAAACCCGAGGAAAATGCACAAAACACGTAAAAAAACAGCCGCATCCCAACTTCTGATTGGAGACTCAGAGTAATTAGCGTCGAAGAGAAGGGGTGCTCCCAAACTTTCGGGTTCCACCCTCGCGGATAGGTGTGAATCTCTTTATGATCGCAAATGTAATCAACAAGCCCATTCAAACTAATCACCGAAAATCTGTCTTCTACACACGCTGTCACTCTTTAATCTGTTTACAGACTGACAATTGTTGTTTAGGATTATATAAACGCCTCTGTGAAGTTAGAACTGGATCAGATAGGACACTTCACAGCTCCGCTCTATAGCTCACAATGTGCATTGTTGCGTGTCAACTTCAAGCTACTACTTCCCCTTGTAACAAGTTTTGCGATAGCTAGTGTTTATGAAAGCAAGAGACAAGCATGCTGATTGAAATTACCGTTGCGGATATAATTTAGCCTCCGTATGCCATGGTCACATTTAAAAACCGGGGCCTGGTCGGGCTGTTTGCGGGAATGAATAATGGAAATGTACATCGAGGAATGCACTGTGATCATTCTCGTGAACTTCTCAAACCGTTTTCTGTGATTTCTTTCCTTTTATATCATACTTTTCTTGCTCGCTAGCTAACCAGCGGAGAGCTGGTTTGGAAATGTGACCATGGAATTAGGCGGCACTACGTGCTGTATACGGGTTGATAATGTTTTTTTTTCTTGGTCATGTACAACTATAAGTTGCGGTGTATCCTGTTTTTTCTACGTACTATGACTCATAGAGCTAAGGAGGTTGTGTGTTAGCCTCTAATTGGGTCAACAGTTCGCTAGAAAATAGTAGAAATTGTCAAATAGACAGATAATAAGCCAGAAGAGTAAGCTGACCGAGCCAAGGCCTACAATTTGTGACCTAGGTGTGTGTAATTCAGGTGAGTCATACTTCGCTTTCACGTAAAAAAAATAATCATACATAATAGGGATATCTTACCTGTAGTTCACAAGAAACTTCCCGTAGAAGTGCGGCGAAGAGTCCCAGTAAACATTGTGCTTCGCGCTGCAACAGAGGGTCAGTTTACCCGCGTGGCCTTGCATGTGCACTCCGTTCTTCTTCTTCACCACCAGCTGCTCTTGGCATGACCTTGCGTGATCCTGAAGCTGATCGGAGAGATGGTTGATGGCCGTCACCGTCGCCAGGAACATCGGCTCGTCCTTCGTGGCGGGACTGGCTGCGGAGAAGCCGTTCCTGGCCCTGAACGGAAGGCCCGCACCACCACAGTCGAGGTCAAGGCGATGATCGTTCTCCTCGTCGTGGGACTTCAGCCAGGCGGACATTGCCTGTAAAAGTGTCTCCCTGTAGGTCAGCCTCTTCCCATGTGTTTCTCCCATCTTTGTACAGATGCTCTTCAGTCGCAGCATGAAGTCTTCCTGCTCCTGCTTGGTACCATGTATGGACAAGTTGTAGGGCTTGGTGACGACCCCCTGATCTTCCCTATCCTTCCTTCTTTTGTTCCTCTGCCGTACGGCATCTTGCTGCTCCGATGGCTGAGACTTCCTCTTCTCAGCCCTAACCCTCTGAGCAATGACGTCGGCAGCGCGCAACATTGTTAGAATCAAGTAACGTGTCGAAAAATGTCGAAATGAACGGAGCACAAGAAACGTGGCGAGTAGCAAACCGAAATGGCGGGATAGAAGGAAGCAATAAATCACAGAGGTCAAGCCACGTCACTTTATTTTTCTACTATCACTTGTTTCAAAGTACACGAAAATACTTCTCTGTATGATATAGTTAATGTAATGTTGAAAAGCGAACACTTTATGGTACGTATCTTTTTCTAATAATTATTAGTTACATATCTTATCTAAAAAGGGTCATTCCAGACACCACAACAAAACTCTCACAAACCTCTACAATGGGCTATCAGAAAGTCAGGAAGCAGGTACGTTACTCTATAATTATATATAAAAGAAAAACAATCTTGAGGTAAATATCTCTTTCAACTTTGAGTCAGTATCTGTATTGATAAGAACATGTATCATGTGTATTATTTCGCGTTTAGATGGAATGGTGACTTTCCCGCGTTTTTGTATCTTCTTCCCCTGCGTCTTCTGGACCTAATTAGTTCGGCTCTTTTCGTGGGTCACGAAAAAAAAATAATAAACAGAAAGAGCGCAGCAATCGCGAGTGAAAATATCGGAAATAAAATGGTTCTAAGAACAAATCCAATGTCAATTTCACAGAAATATTTATGTTTAATTATTAATATAAAGTACCTAAAACATTTATCACAAATCGGGTATCCGGAACGATGTCTATAACTCTTCCATTTTTGTACATTTTTCTGTCATCTCGGAAGTTTCCCGCCGATCTGGAGTCACTCTAGTAGTGATTCGTCAGCGTGACAGTGTGTGTAAATCTACTGTATCTACTATTCTGAGGATTTTGACAAGAAAGCAATGGCTAGTACCAGTGGTGGTGAGGAGACGCAGTTTATCTGCTTTCGGCTGACGTGGACGCAGATTGAGTGGATGAGAGGACTGTTTGCGGCAGAGGAATGGGGATGGCCTGAGGTTTCTTTACCTCCTGACTTTCATGGAGAGTTGGTGGACGAGATGTCGGATTCGGAGGCCTACACAAGCACAGAAGAGGACGATGCAGCTTCCACGCCTACCATCTCTCATACCCAGGAAACAGCCACCGACAGCAGTTCGGATGACGACGAGGGCCCCGGCAGCTGTACAACTACGAGGTCAGGCGAACAAGGAGCGCAACAAGACCCGGAGCCAGGCCCGTCTAGATCTACTACCACAACACAGCACCCGGAGTGCCCTGACTGTTTCCTGCGGCCGTGCATTACCGCCTTCCCTGCCAGCCAGATCGGCGAGAAGGGTGCTATGCTGCACAGGCACAAACCCCGTCGGGGCAATGCTTCCATCCGCCGAGCAAAATACAAAAAGTTCTGGGGGCAAATCAAGAACAGTGGCGGGTGGAAGGACGAGCGGTACCTCGCAAGAAAACTGGCAAGAATGAGGGCCGATAACATCACAAGCGCAAAACGTGAGCTGATGCCAGACTGTGTCGTCAAATTGGTAAGGGAAGTCTATCCTAATCCCGCCAATATACCATATTTGGGCCATTACTGGTACTGAAAATCTGGACAATGATTTCTGTGATGATGAACGATGATTGAAGTTGAACAAACGCACGAAACTGGACTCTACAAATAAGGACTTCTACAAATATTTCTGCTTACAACATTTGTTACAAACATGCGTTTTGTGAATTTTGTGTGTACGAGATCTGAAAAATTGCTTGCGAGAGATACAGATGTCATGTTCAGGAACAGAAAATTACAGGTATGTTTCATTATAATGGCGAGTAGATACCAGTACTTATCATACTATGCATACTATGAAATTATTATGACAATGAAGATAGTAAGGTCTTTTGCAACAGTTTTCATTTTCATGTTATTCTAAAGCAGTAACTCATATTGTCAAGTTCGAGCATTACGCAATAAAGTAGTATCATGTAGGATTTTCATCTGTGTGAAAACAGTCTCTTTTCTCCCTATAATTTTTCTTTACACTAAAACGAATCTATTGTCCAGAATCCGAGATATTTAGCCTCGGTACGATATGTACATGTGCTGCTGACACAATAGTGGCTGACTAGCAAAGTCGCAAGCGGCGATACAACTTTTTTTGTAGGTCGTTGTCAGTCAGGCCCTTGTCAGTTGTTGTGGCAGAAGAGAAATTTCCTTACAACAGCCAGGGAGTGCATTGAAAGCATGCTCCTGGTCATCTGGCCAAGGGGATGTTTATTTTAGCCCAAATCACAGCATGACAACCGGCCAAGCATGACAGCCAGTGAGCGCTGCCGGAGACGTCTGTAGCTAATTAGCCGG
Source organism: Branchiostoma floridae (assembly GCF_000003815.2). NCBI lineage: Eukaryota > Metazoa > Chordata > Leptocardii > Amphioxiformes > Branchiostomatidae > Branchiostoma > Branchiostoma floridae. The sequence goes on along the minus strand of NC_049980.1, from coordinate 17,578,719 downwards.
CCGGCTGCTAACATGTTACCGGTAAATAGAGCAGACATTCAAAATATCGTGTGTTTTTTCAATTTTATCTTCATGACACTGAAAATTATCGGTGGTTATGTGATGACTAATACTTCAGACACCTCCCTGACAAAAACTGTCCTGAAGCGTTCGGTCAGTCGTGAGATATTTGCGATGTTCCGGGAGCTCTACTGAAGGTTGCCTTCAGTGATTTCAAATCTCCCACATTGGAACGGCTTGGCCAATGAGCGGACCTCTTATATTTATAGATTTCCCCGGGGTTTAATAACAATTCCAAGATATACAAATGATGTCACAAATCTCAAACACTCTCCATACAGTTTGATCGACGGGAGCGGATGTAGAAGTGACAAACTAGCACTCGGGAAGTACATGAGGCATGTCTTGTTAACATTGGAATAACAAATCATTTTCTAAACCAAAGTCCTCACAAGTACTTTTTTTTTCTAAATCAGGTTCGTAGGGCCTGATGTTACCATCATGGTGATGAAGAGCGGCCCATAGCGATAACTGTAGCAGCATCTCTTCTCCCTAAGTCAGAAACATCAAGCTTAAGCAAGCTTGACTTCACTGACTCAATAGGCAAAGCAGGGGTTATGAGGCTGCTCGGGAAATTCCTTACCCCATTTTGGCCGGAATGGTTTGATCCGCTCACATCGCACCATCGCACATGTGGCGGGTTCTTTTACGTGCCCGGGGTGTGGCTCTCCCCAAACACGGGACCTCCATTTAACGTCCTATCCGAGGGACGACTCATTTTCACTTGAGTAAAGTGAGGAAAGTCGTGTAAAGTGCCTTTCCCAAGGGCACAAGACCGGCAAAACTTACAAGTTTTTGCAGAGACTTAAGGCTAGGACATAACAAACACATGTCGTCAGCGTAAAAAAGATGGTTTACAAGAAAGCCTCCTATATAGCAACCTACTTTAGCACTGCTGAGTCTCAAACTTAAGTCATCTATATATACATTGAATAATATCGGGGATAGCAGACTCCCTTGCCTTACTCCATTTGATACGTAAAAGCAGGGAGAACATTTTTCCATCTAATACACATTGTTTGGTTCTGGTACCAATATACCACATAATGTGGGATTAATCTTACTTTTGTTCTGTTTTGTTGGTTACCAGTTTTTTTTGCACATTTTAACACAGTTCAACTCCTCTGTTTACAGGTTGACCTTAGTGGGGACTACATGTTCCTTGATGCACAGTTAGCCGTGCTGAAGAAGTTCTGTGACCAGTCTGTGTACCTTGGTGCAGAGCTGACAGACTTTGGCCAAGAAACCGAGTCTGGATCCATTCAGAATAATGTTGGATGGTGGAAGGTGGTGTTCACCTGCAATGGAGCTGGTAAGTACTAATAACCACTTAACATAACCATGGACATTACAAGAACCGTATAGAGGTCATGTTGTACTTACTCTTTATGCATACTTCGCTACTTTTTTAAGACTCTTTTTTCAGTAAAAGGTAGAACATGAATTATCTTGGAATGTACTTGAATAAATTGCACAAGTTAAAAAAGACACTGGCCAGATGAAACCTGTTAGGAAAATTTCACACCATCCCTTCCTTAGAAACCTTCATTCATTGTTCATCCATAACTTCAGAGAAATATATAATGGTGAAATGGGTTATATATAATTATATATAATGGTGAAATAGGTTATATATAATTATGTCTAATAGTGAAATGGGTTATATATAATTATATATAATGGTGAAATGGGTTATATATAATTATATATAATGCCCCAAAATTATATATAATTATATATGATTATAGTATAATTGGACTAGTCCCAAGGGACTCATTGACGCTTTCCATATATTCATTACACTTTGATATGTACTAAATAAAAATATAAAGTTGATCGGGTAAAGCATTTTGGAGTTATGGACTTGAGTCCAGAATTAGAGTGTTTTTCCATAATTAAAAAGACGCCTGTTTTAGCTGTTTATTGTTTGTTTTTCTGAATGGCTAGATCTCTGAAAAATATTACTTTGGAATCCAATCATTCCAGACCTTTGAATGACACATTCCTGTTCCATGATACAGGCCAGGCCTCTATAAATTCTCAAGTCTAGAGTGTTCTGCAATTTCTGTTTCAGGGTATGAATTTACAGATGTCACCAACTTTGCTGTGCCTCAGACTAGTGATGTCATCTATGAGGAGGTTGCTACTGACATGACCTTTGATTTAAAGGTCACCAACTTGGGCTCCATGGTACCTGACTCAGCTGGCACACAGGCCAACATCCCCCTCCAGGTACACTTTTACACAATCAGTATAAAATAGAATAGATTGTGCTTTTCATTGTTCACCATTCACTATTGCCCAAGTGTGTCTCCTCCAAGTCAACTCAGTCACTCCCAAGATAAGTAGATATTGAATGTGATAATTGCAATAAACTAATTTAGAATGCACAACTTACAGAAGGTGAGTCGCTGTCTGTCTGTGGTTACTCTGGTTTTGATTATCAGACTGTCTTCTTACAGGTGTTGCTGAAGCTTGTGGGAGGTTCTATGGAAATGGTGGAAACTGAGGTCTTCTTCAGTCAGGAGCAGGGTCATGGGAGGAAGGCCTTATCCCACAACACTCTCACAGAATTTACAGGTATTTAGCATAATTGTTGCCAATAAGAGTTGCCATAAATATGTGGGAATATGTAGTAATTGACTCAACATGTTTTACACAGGAGAATTATGGGCCCTGATTATGATTTAACCCTTTTGTCCTGGCACTGATAGGGATTGATCTGATTAGAATATAAGGCTTGATCACTGCTAAAAGTATTTCTATTGAAAATACTTTTATAGTTATTATGCTTTGGGATCTTTGAGGTTACAGACCTGTCTGAGCATGATCAGTTTTAAACTTGTAGCAACAAGATAAGGCAAAAAGTTGTTTTATAAGCATGGTAACCAGCACACACTACATCATCCTTCCTCTTTACTGTTGAGTTGGTCAGCTAGCACAATATAGAATGTACAAAGCAAGAATCTCTTTCTTTTTCTTCAGGAGTGCATGTAGTGTTTGAAATCCCTGATGGCCTGTGTGCTGACACTGAGCAAATCTGCGTTAGCTACAACAACTCAGCCTTGCCAGACTTTGATGACCTGAACCCTGATGACCACACTGGGTGTGTTGAGCTGAACACAGGTCAAAACCCTACGACTAACTGTGACAGAGGTAAGATTTGTGTATCATGCAAATCACAAAAAATTGGTTGAAATCACAAGAAACACATTTTGACTGTAGGATAATGAACTTTAGCCTGATTTTGTCAACATCAGTACCATGAGCTGATCTGAATAAAGAAAATCATTCTTCTACTTCACCTTTAAGTTTGCATTGCACTGCAGTCTTGTCTTCGTAATTGTGAAACTTGGTATTCTATCCTTCACTGGCACTCACCAATGTCCTGTTATATTTTTTTTATTTTTCTTAATAGTATCGAAATCATGTTTTGTTTTCTCCCACCAGACATAGGAATTGTTGCAGACTCCTTCTCTCTCCAGCCTTACAACACAAGAGTGATATGGAGAGATACTGACACAGTTGTGACCTTTGGTTTGTCCATCATTAACAATGGCCGGCCATTACTGGCCCGAGGTGATGGTGGCCTTAACCTGGGGCTAGAATTATGGGTCTCTGAAGATGACAGTTTTGACAATATTAATGACACAAATTTAAATGCTACCATGACATATGGTGTCGAAAATGAAAGAACACTAGCAGGCAACATTGTGGAGGGGCAAACCGTCACTATTGTGTCAGCCATGGCAACAGTCAACGTTCCAAGAGCAATCTGTGAGCAGTCCCAGTACATCTGTGTCAGGTGTGTAGATTGGTACCTTGTACCTGGGTTGCTATATTCTTACAGACTTTTAGATTAAATCTCATGTTGTTTGGAAAGCATTGACAAACATACAAACGCTACCCAAAACATAACCTTCTTGGCAAAGGTAACAAGATAACAATTACAAGAGCATAGGGCAAATGTTACAAATAATTGTTGTTGAAGAAGAAGAAATAGTGAGACACTGAAAGCACCTTTCTATGTACAGCTTTTCGGAGGGAGAGAACTTACTGATACCGATTCGTGACCAGGACAGTAGCAATGATGGTGACTGTATGTTGTGGTCAGACGTACTGGACTGCAATGGAGGTAAGTCATCAACTAATCCAGTGAGATCTGAGAAAGAAAGAATGACATAATTTAGCTATTTTGTAGTGGTAAAAAATCTATTGCAAGGGGTTGGCATCAATTAGAAACAAGTTAAGACTATGCTTTGTATTAGCAAAAATGTATTTGAATGTATAAAACAAATATATGAAAAATTTTAAAATTTTCTATGTTTCTATTACCTTCAGACACCATTGACCTTGTTCCGAGGCTGCTACACCTGAGTAACATCTATGGGGAAAGCATCCTGTATGAGGGCACCCCACGCAGCTTTGTGTTCCTCCTTGATGTGGAGATTGCAGGAACCACAGTATACAACTACAGTGCTCACCCCTTCTCCATCAAGTTCTCTCTGTCTGAGGATGACACTATTGATGATACAGACTTTGAAGTAGGTGCTGTCAGTTCTTCAAGTGCAATCTTTGCTAAACCTTGTAAAAGACTGATTTTATGATTTGAGGGAACAGCAAAGATTCAGACATTTTATAGCAGGCTAAGTAAATCTTATTTTTAGTTGGTAAGATTTAATAACAACATTTATATTCATTGAAGCAGGAGACATAGTCTCTGTCCATGGTGCTGAAATGGCATGCTTCTTCCACAGTGTAATATGGTACATGTTATTATTTCATACTTAGACATGACTTACTTGTAGCTGAGACCTATTCTCCTTGGGCTTAATCTGTTGTTACTGAGACATATTTCTTGTCCTCATTGTTTCTCTTTAGTTTGCCTACGTATTTGAAGATGCTGCAATGTCTGAGCTGGACCAGGTACGGGGTCCAGCCACTGACCCACCCGATGACCCTGCCCAGTCCTTCACCCTGGACCTGAGTGGACATCAGCTGACCATCCCTACACAGGGAACTGAGACAAAGTACTGTGGGCACACTTACCTGAGTGTGATTGTTGATGCAGGTGAAGTGTTTTTTTTCTTCCAAAACTGTAAGAATTAAACTCTAATTCAGCAATTATACATGCATTGAACAGACTGACTTCCTTTAACTTCACATGCAGCAATCAAAAATTGCTGTCTTGAAGTCTTAAGCTTTTATGCTGCAGATAAAAGTGGTCACAATCTGTAATGTATGAGGAATGTACACTTATTAAAGATTATAGTATGTAATCAGCATCTACATTAAAAGTTTAACTTCATGTGTCAATGATAAAGACACAGTGGTTTCATGTGCGTTTTATACAAGCAGTACATCTGGCTGCTGAAGACAAATGTAGAATATTTATTCAATGTGCTGAAAACCTGAAATGGTTTAGATTAGAATTAGTTGATTACATGCAGCATGTATTTTTCTTTGCGTTGATGTCATTCTTCTTGTTGTGTTTCACAGATGGCATTCTGGGTGAGAAGTATGAGAACAACAACCAGCTGATGGTTCCCATTCTTTTTTTCTGTCAGAAAGGTATTCTAAATTATTGTCCCATAATTGCAAGCAATCACTTTCAGCTTTTTGCACTTTTATAGGTATTGGTCTTGGTCACAGATGGGCAAAATCAACATTTTTTTCCTGTACAATATGGAAGTATCTGCTGGCTATTTCAACTGTACTTTGTTGTCAAATGGAGTATTTTTTTTTTCAGACTTGTACCACGTGTTGGGTGCAACGCTTCACCTGAACCCCCCGGTACAGAGGTACATCTGGGCTGACTCCAGCCTGGAGGTCACACTGGATGTAAAACTACAGTACCGTGGTGCCAGGGACCTGGGAGTAGGTGAGACACATGTCTTTTTATCCCGTTTTTTGGTGTCTTGTTGTTTATAAAAACTGTGAAATAGGCATGACAAGGGTATGTTTACATTATATTTGTCATCGTCTAGCCAGGAGCAATACAGGGAGCTATAGATCACCACAGAGAAAATATATGGAAATATGAATTGATAATTTGTCACTTCTAGCAATGCATCTGTTCCTTAAGCTTATTTCTTTGTGAATTGGAGGGTAAAATTATTATGTGCAAACTGTTAGCCATGTGGAGGCACAGTTTTGGTTCTTAAGGTTTTACAACATTGTGGATTTTTTCAGCTTCACCAAATGCAGAGAACTTCTTCATCAAGCTCTATGCAAGCAATGACAGATTGTACAGGGATGGGGAGGACACAAATCTCACTCCACTGAATGGGTGGACTGTACCAATAGAATATTACAAGCCCATTAAAGCAGGACAAACCATCCATTTAAAGGGTGTGAAGGGCTCTCTCAGAGGAGACATGTTTGACAAGGTAAGGAAAAGAAAACTTTTTCTAATCTGATTCTGTACTTCTTGTCATTATCATTTTCATGGAATTCCATTTGATACAGCCTAGGTTAGGTAAAGCTGTAGGAAGGCTTCTAAGACAGAGTGTGCATTTGTGTTTAATACGTCAAGTACAGTAGTATATAGAATGATAAATCATATGTTTAATTCTTACGACTCTGTCAAACTGCTTTTCTCTCAGGTGGTCTGTTCCATCACTGCACATTTCCTGTTGCGAGTACAGAAAGGACCAATGGTGTCAGAGGAGGAAACCGTCACAGACAACAATGTTGTGCCCGTGGTGTTTCCACCAGCTTTGTGTGTGGAAGAAGGTACATGTAAATGGTAGATTTGCTTCACAGACACAGAATGTGTAATAATGCAAGTTTTGTAATGAGGGCTATGCTGCAACATGGTCTGATGACAAATGCAATAATTGTGGTCTTTTTATTGCAGACCTGAGAGGTAGACTTAAGCAGAACAAATTGCAGAAAATAAAAAAGTGCATATATAGTACATCTAGTACTAAATCATTAATTTTGTGCTGGAATGATTCTCTTTTATATTGATGATGAACATTATGATTCCATCTCTTTCCATCTAGATTATCGTGATCTGGCAGTAAAAAGGTTTCAGGTCCCAGAGGTCATTCAGCCAAATGGTCAAATCCTGGTGAGGATCACTGCTTCTGTCAGTAAGGCTCCATCTGCCCCTACCATTGACCAAGGTGGGTTCCTGTACACCTTGTACCTGTCCATGGATCGAATCTGGGATGAAGAGGATCTGGCCATCGACTCCTTCAACAACACAGTGGCTATCACACATGGTATGTTCACAATTTAATATACTATTAGGCAGGTACAACGTGCTACCTTTCCCATGTTTCTTATGGTAGGTAGTTGATTGTTTTTTTAATTCCTTTTAAAGTCATAGGGAACACTGTTTTGGCTTAGGAATTTACAGCTAAGGCTTCTTGCATTATATTACATAATATTATTAGGTCTGAAGCTGCATACCATTAAGTGACATGACTATAATTATTTTTTCAAAGTCAGATTTCTCATATCAATAATTTTCTTTGTGTGTCTGTTTGTTTTGCAGGCATGGACATTGACCTGACAAGGACGATGACCCTTAATGTGCAAGACCAGAAGTACTGTCGCCCTGCCTGGGCCATACTTAGGCTTGATTCTGAAGATGTCATTGAGGAGCCCTTGGAATTGAACAACTTTGCACAGCAACAAGTTACTGTTGTCTGCTCTGGAGGTGAGATAACTGTCAAAAAGATGCATATCAACACACCAACATGACCTTACAGGTTTTCACAGGCATAAGCAGTGTTTCACAGTTTGTGTGCTTCAAGCTGCTTACAGTTACAAGCAAAATTTTCAACGAAAAGCAACTTGACATATTATTGACAGCAACTTGGCATATTGGATCTTATTATCATAATCAGGATATATATGTCTGGTAAATGGGGTGGACAAGATGATGTAACAGTTATTGCTAGCCAAAACCATCTGTCGCATTAAGGTTGGCTTAATTGGCATTTTGACTTTCTGTACATATTTGTTTTCTAAATAATAGATTAAGATTGATCGCTGGGTAGATCTATGAAAAATTTTTGAAAATCTTTTTTATCATATGGATAATATGTGCATAAAGAAAACATACATTTGCATATTTTGATATCTACTAATGGTCAATAATTATCATGATATAACTCATGGCGGCTGTTTTTGCCTATTGTAGTAATCAAAAATCATTTCAATTAGCCAGGGAGGAAACCTTATTTCCACACTACATTGTATGTTCTAAGATTTGTGTACACCTGGTCCAGTAGTTCATATGAAAAATAGATTCAATTGTTCTCAGATATTATGACAGTATTTATGATGATGTTGCAGCATTTTTATTTCTTTGGTATAGCCCCTAACTTGATATATTTTTGTTTCTTACAAGTCTTGATGAAAACTGTTATCTCTCCAGATGTGCTTAGCCTTGTTTCCTTGACCCCCCTGCCTGACACTGAATCAATCCTGCTGGTGGAGGATGTGGCATCTCCGGTGCACTTTGCTGTACAGGTGGCCTGTGGTATGGAGGACTGCAACATCCCACCTGTACCTTTGGGGGAAAACTTCAACTTACAGGTCAGATAAGTCAGCAAAAAGCAGTGTGTCTTTAGTTGTTGAAAATGAACATACTAATGTGTATTTATAAAATTGTCAAACAGTTGGCCTTTAACTTAGACTGTGCATTGTGAGTTAGAAACCTTTGCTGTTAAGTTTGCATTTAGTCTTTCATTTTCCAGAAATTCTTTAGATATCAAATTAGCTACAGATTTTGTATAGTATTACACAAAAAGTTATACAAAATGTTCTTCAGGTACATCAAAATAGCAGGTAAAGGGAAAAGGAAATTCAATATACAATACTGACTATATTGTTGAATGTGATACTTACAGGTTGACCTTGTAGATGAGAGCTTATCCACTGTGTCCAATCTGGCCACAATAGATGCAAGCTGGACAGATGGTCTGGTCCATCCTGCTGGTGCTCTGGGTAATGTTCTAAGTATTTCACTCACTTCAAGATTGATAACATTTATTGGCCTGATGCTTACAGAAATTCTTTATATATTTCATATTTTGTTGTTTTTTACCTCATAGTAGAGTAAGTATTTTGTAGATACTTGTTTTTGAAGTGTGCTAAGTTGATGATAGTAGTATGACAGCGTATATATATATATATCATTAAGTAGTGACTTCCATACACAATGTCACAGTAATGTTGCTAAAATTGAAATTTGATAAATTTAAAGCAGAACAGGATATGCTCAATCCTTGACAGTAACACAAACAATTATTATACGTGTAGTATTAGATGTACAACAGTTCAAGATAAAACTGTCAGGATCCTTCAACAAGTTTGTTTTGTTCACAAATGTAGAAAGTTGTGAATAAATAGATTTGGCAAAAGAGTCAGATTAGCATTACAGAATCTTTTTGTTTGTTGCAGAAATGTGTAATTATATTATCTTAAGAATCATATTTTTTCTGTCTTTCTCATTGCAGAAGGAGGATTCCTTGGACTTGGCTCCACTATTGACATGATCATCTCTACAGAACTGACTGTAGTGGACTGTTCAAATCACCAGCTCCGTGTTACAGTCCAGCCTCATGGATCTCTAGGCCCAGATAGCCTGTCTAGCAATGACTGGTTACTGATGCTGGTAAACTGTCAGCCAGGTAACGAGTACTGTCACACCCTCTAGTGTTGATTTTCTAGCATTGACTGATATTTCAAGCCTCTCTTTTATCATGCTCTTGAAAAGCTATGATCTAACTTTACAGGATTAGTAGTACAAATGTTGACTCATGATAATTGTATTGTCTCGATACAGAAGATATATCCTAGGCACAGTTGTAGAACTATGTTGTCTTGAAATCAGTGTAGCTGCTAAAAGTACATAATTATGTAAGCTTAAGGACAATGTTTCAGAATCATCATGATAATGTATCTCATTATATCATGTGTTTATATTAACCAATCTTTCATAGACTCTGAGGATCCAGATATCATTGTGACAGACTTCAGCTTTGAGAGCAGTATCGACTTCACCAAGGATGGGACGTCCTTCATCCCATACACTTTGCAGGTAATCATGGTCTTATCTGAGCTAGAAAGGCAACATTTTTAGAAATACAGAATGTTTTCCCTTTCCATACTTGTTCCCTATCCATAACAGCTTAAAAATATGAAAATGAAAATAGTCTTCTTACCGTTACACACAAACAGTCTTTCCAAATACATGTAGTTTTCTCCTTAAATATGCCTCAGAGACTTAATGTGTCTAGTTAAAGGTGTGCTGTTGAACAATTACAATACGTTGCTGTTGTCATGATTGTGATAATCTTCTTTTCATTACATCAGGTGAAGAATGCTGGACCAGTAGGCATTCCAGCACATATGTTGGACTGGGATATCTACCTGTCTGAAAACCCAGTAAGTAGTACTTACATCATACATATTACATAGTACATGTGTTACTAACTTATCGGGTCTTGAGCAAATGAGAAATAAATATGTATTAACAGTATGTTACTTCTTCAATCATCTATCATCATCCTGTTTATTTTTTCAGGTGATCGACCATGAGAGAGATATGCTGCTTGAATACATGAGAACGCCAATGCAGTTGAACATCATACAAGAGGAGATCATGCCAGACACAGTTGTGGACATGTCTGACCTTGGAAAAGGTCAGATTATTACTTGAACGACTGATACTATGCTACTGTTGCATCTTAAAAAAATAAAAATAAAAAGAGTGGCATGCCCTCAAATCCCAAACTTAAATCAACGTAGGATTGATATTTTCAGAATTTTGTAATTTTCTGGAACTGTAGTATGGAACTTGTTGCTGTCAAGTACTGCTGTGGGAGCTTAGTTTTAAACAGCACTAAATCTTGCAGTCAGGCATGCAAAGGTTATGTTACAGACCTGGTTATTCAGAAGCAGAGTAATATCACCAGCCTGCTGTCTGCCTGCAAGCAAAGCCAGACATGTTATGCATAAGGGCCGTTATACTGACCATACAGATACAGAAAATGATACAGATTGTATCATACTTTATTTCTAAGCTGGAAGGCTATAGCTAGATGCTGCAGAAATTGTGTGCAAGTGTCACCTAAAACTGGTGTCTTAACTCATCTACAGTGACAGAAATGAAGCAAAAGGCAGCTGCAGATGTGTGTGCTGTGCACAAATAACAACAGGAACAATAATTATAGCATTTATTTCTTTTTGTCTACCTCAGGCTTTATTCTACCTTCCATTCGGTGTGGTCGATGGTATGTTGGTGTCATTGCTGGAGACACAAAGCCGGGAGAGGAGAAGCTATGGAGTAACAACATCCGTGTTCATCCCATAGATGTCATCTGTCCAAATGGTCAGCATTAAAATTAATCAGAATCATAGTATCGTACTGTGTATTGATTGCATTAAGACATAAATTGTGTAAAATTAATTTTCTCTCAACTTTTTCTGAGAAACCTGTTGATGTTAGTTATCATTTTGTGCTTATCTTTGCCCTGCAGATGTGTACAGTATTGATGCAGGGAACTTCCGGCAATCTACCTTCTACATTTGGAAAGAAGCTCCCGCAAAAGTTACGTTTGACCTGACTGTGACAAATGTTGGCATGAATGACATCCCAGCTTCCGCAGAACAAACCAACTTTGACATAGGGTTAGCTCTGTCTAGTGATGAGATGTTGGATGACCATGATTATATTCTTGACACTAGCATCCAGTACAGGTAAAAACATTGCTTTGTGTAAGTTTTGTTGTGTGATTTTTGGGACCCTGTATGTTTCTCAATTTTAGATTGTTGTGGAGGAATGACTTACAGGCCCTTTAAAATTTGGGTTTCCTTGTTTTGTATTGTATGTGTCATATGCTGCAAAATTTTGATATGGTGTGTTTATTATATTATATAGAATGGGGAAATGAGTGATATTCTTGCCTAGGATGCAGTTCAATGATCATATAAATTAATGCTTTCTTGATTTTTGAAACTTCACTACACAGTGGAGCTGAAAGGCTGCTGCAGTATGCAACTCATCAACAGGGGGAGTCTTTTGCGTTCCATGGCCTGTCAGCTGAGATCACAATCCCTGATTCCACCTGTGAAGCTGCCAGGTGTGTGCTTTGACTATCCTGTATAATTTATGTAAATCACAAACCACACAATACTTGAGATTTTTTAGTTTTTTTTTTTAGATTAAAGCTTTACTGAAAAGAATTCTCACCTTAACTTTTATGTACTAGGCATTCATAGTCAAGAAATAAGTGGATCTGATATGAACAACTAGCTTGTTCAGAATATGTGAATTGTTCATAATTGTGTCATTCCACAGCAAATTATGACCTTTTTTTTGTTGGCAGGTTTCTTATTGTCCTTGTGATGTCTGAAAGTGACAGCATTTTAGTCAACAATCATGCAGCACTGCAGCTTCGTCCAAGTTGCTCGATTGGTAAGTTCATGGTCATAACACGTTAAAATATCACTTCTCTTGGTATCAAAAGTTCCTGAGGATGATGATAGTCCAGTTAGGCAATGTAACAGTCATTTCAGCACCATGGACATGGGATGTTTGCAAGGGGGTTACAGTACAAAAACAAAAAGTAGTGGCATGTATATTTTAAGTCATTGTATTTTGGGTTAAGGAGAGGAGCAATGTGTGGTTAACATGCAAACACAGTGAGAAGCAGAAGTCCCAACCCATTCTGATACCTCAGAATCTTCATACAAATTAATATTTTTACTGAAAACACAATCATTCAAGCAGATTTTATGTAAAGTTCTCTGACTCTGGTCCCTTCTCCTCTCATTTTGGCAAGGCTTCACAATCTTCTGCCATTATTTCTGTTTCTTTTAGTGCTATTCTGTTGTCATCTTTGATTTGCATTTAATTTAGAAAAACCACAAAGAGAATACACCAACCTTAATACATTGTGGTGGAATCAACCTGAATCAATCAAAATAGAACAATAAGGGACTTTTCTTTCCCTCTCTATAGCCTCAGCTGATATCCAGGTAGAAGAGATCTCCATGACAGGACCATTGACTCCCAATGTGGCTGTTGACTTCACCCTGACTGGGAAAGTTCTGGTGAACCAAGGGGCTGCTGTCAGTAAGTCATCAAAGTTGCAATTTTCACCCTATGTAGTAAAATCCTATTCTACTTCAGAATCTTCTATCCATCTTATCAAATTGATGTAGTCCTAAGGGTAACAATTATTTTATGTTGCACATGTCATTCAATACTTAATGCCTTTTTAGTTGTTGACACCAACTGAATGAATCTGTGAGGTTATCATCAGTAGGGGAGTACAACAGCTGATTATCAGAGATAGATTTTGTGAAACATTACACTGCCTTTCCTCAGAGCCATTTAACTACAAACTGTGGCTGTCCCTTGATGATGAGCTGGATCCCCTGGAGGATTTTGACCTGAAGTACCCTGTTCCTCATGGTCGACCCTTCCCATCAGCGCTCACTGAAACAGAGAACGGTCTTGACTTGAGTGGAAGAACAAGGACAGGTTCAGGTAAGTGTGATTCCCTGTGACATCACATGGTCTGACTGCATCAATGGTGCAAACATGCTCATACGTATCCATATAAAGCTTTCTCTAGTCCATTTTTTAATCCAGATATCCAGGCTGGTCATATTCTATTGATTTGATAATTCTAAATCTAATCAGAAATCAGTTAGAAATCACACACAAGTTTGTATTGCTTTATGGTCACTTGAATGATTATGATGTTAGTTTCATTAATTAGCATTTGAAAGACGATGAGATGATGACAGCTTGATTTCAATTTTTCCCCAGGATTGCATGTTCCAGATGATGTAGACCGTCGGTACTGTGGTTGGGTTTACATCATAGCACAACTGGACTCCAACAACACAGCTCATGAACTGGATGAGAATAACAACATTGCAGTGACTAATGAGCCAGTGGAACTTGTGTGTGCAGAAGGTGACTACCGTTTGATTTGCTAACTTAACCCAAATGTCTTTTTCTTGGAGCAATGATAATCTCAGCATGCACTAAATGATCCTGTGTTCTAGATTACCTCAGTCACTAACACCAACTTCCCCTATATCCTGTAGATGTGTTCAGTGTCTCTCTTCTGAAGTTCTACCCATCTCAGCAGTACATGTGGAACGGAGTATTCACACCTGTGAAAGTACAAGTGACAGTGACGTGTCACATCGACAGCTGCCCTATGGCATCAGAGAGTTCTCACCACTTCCAGTTGACTGTGTTGGCAGCTTCAGATGAAATGGTAGGTGCAGGAAGATTTAAAACATTGCTTCTTCTTCAATTACTTCAATATCTGTGGATATTGCCAACATATCTTGCTCCACAGTTCATTAATTTTGTTTCTTCCTTTCCTCCAGGAAACATATAGTGTTGCACTTGCCTGGGATGGGTCAATGACTTCAGACCCAGAGGATGCTCAGATGGCAGATTTTTCAGGTGAGTCAGTGCTTGTCTCTTGCCATTGAAAGCACAATGAATTTTATTACAATGGACTTGATTTACACAGCATTGGAATATGCAAAGTTTCAATATGGTTGTAAGTTGAATATCTTTGTTACTCCCCATAACATTTAGAATAGAAAAGTGCAAACTTTCTTAGGATCATGGTAAAGTAATCATATTGTATCAATTACAATATGTTTGTCATGTCTTGAACATGTAGAGCTCAGGTCAGTTACCATCACCATGGAGGGTGGTCTGAAACTTGATACAGATGACGGCACCTGCAAGCAGCTGAATCACTTGGGAGTGAGGCTGTCCAAGGGGACCAGTGCAGAGGTCACTGACCTTGATGTTGCAGCTGTACCAGAAAACAATGTGCAGTGGGTCACAGCAGAGTTTATTTGTGTCAGCGATGGTAATTGTCTTTCCATGGTCTTTTGTCTTGAAATACGATCAAACCTTGATTTAGCAACCGCTCATTGAATGGAGGAAAATGGTTCTTGAGGACAGGTGGTTGCTCAGGGTAGGATGGGGTTAACTAAATAAATGTGTAGAATTACATGGGACTCCTTTAATGTGCCTTGTGATTCTAGTTGGTTGCCAGGCGGTTGTCTGGCTAGGTTTGACTGTATCTGCAATCCATTATCTTCAAAGTTATTTATTAATAAATGATGCAGTCTGTATTAAAAAAGGACTAGGAAGTTCATATAACATTAGTCTTTGTATCTCCATGCATCCAAGTGAATAGTCAAGTGTATGATTGATAATGCCTTCATATCCTTTTTTTCAAGTGCAACAAATGAAGGGTGGTTTAGACTAAGCACATTCATGTACATTGTAGCTGTAGTTATTCTATCGTTACACGATGTGAGAGTTGTAGGATTTTCAAATGTATTAAATTCTTAGAGGCTTTTGGAGATAACTGTTTTTCATTTTTTGTTCCTTACAGAAACTATTGACCTGAGCATCACAAGCTTTGGTCTGACCTCTGCAGAGTACAGTTTTGAGTCCCCATCAGGCTTTGCCATGATACTGCAGGTCCTCATCACAGAGCAGAACCACAGAGTCACCAGTGTGTCAGGAGATGAGCGTAACTTTGACTTTGAC
>NC_049980.1:17557584-17562991 GCF_000003815.2 Branchiostoma floridae | reverse complement strand
GAATGCTCAATTGGCACTGTTGCATCATACTTTACCCAAAATTAATCTGCCCATTGTAGTAGATATAATGACAGACTGACATTTGTCTTCTAAAGTCAAAGTGTTAGTACACACATCCATGATCATGATAAAAGTTTGAGGCACTGATCATAGTAAGAACGATTATTATTGAGGTTTGAAATTTTTCTCATAAATGTAAATATTACCATGAATTTTATGACCCTTCTTTTATACACATATTTTATTGTACAGCCTAATTATGTATAAACAGGTTGAATTTGACACACATCTTGATATTTACATCTGAAAACCAGATATTTCCAATGACTGTATTAGCACATCATTTGAAATGGGTTACAGTTAAAGAACCGAACAATGATACATTGTTGCATGATTATCAATTTGATTCACACATATACTCAATGGACTATACTGATTTGGTTTATTGCAGAAGACAGAAATCTGGACATGGATGACACTATGATCCATCATGACAAGTCATCCGTAATGCCCTATCTTCAGGGTGCACTGAGTGATGGCTTGACTCTAGATCTTGGTGGAACCCTGCACTTTAGCCAAGAAAACTATGCAACATTCTGTGGAAGGGACATGTATCTAATTGTTAAGGTAATTTATGTTTCTGTTCAGAGCTCTAATCAGTTGATTACTTTTTCTTTGGTTGATGAATTTCAGATGTTTTGAAGTTGAAAGTGTTGTCGTAAAGAACAAAGACAAAAACAATCTTTATTGTGTAGCACTTGTTTCAATTTTTTTATGTTACTGTAATGCAATTGTTATATCATATAAGATTTGATGCATAAAAATGAAGCCCTTCAATTTCCCTTTGTAGGTTGACAGCAGGGACATTGACCCTACAGGCAGACAGAAGGGACAATTGGATGAAACTTTTGAGGGAAACAACTTTGAAAGCACACCCATAACTCTTGTTAATTGCACAAGTATGTGACACTGAACTGTATTAGCTAAGATCAGCCTGTTGTGGTGCCATGCATGACTATACTAATCATGTCACCAGATGCTTTTATTTCTCTCTTACAGTGTTTCCCTACGCATGTTGCTGTCCCTGGTGCTGACTGTGTTTCCCTGTCCTTGGTACTGGCAGCATTTCCCTGTCCCTGGTACCTGACAGTGTTTTCCTGTCCCTGGTGCTGACTGTGTTTCTCTATCTCTGGTGCTAACATGGTTTCCTTGTCCCTGGTGCTGATCGTGTTTCCCTGTCCCTGGTACTGACTGTGTTTCCTGTCCCTGGTGCTGATTGTGTTTCCTGTCCCTGGTACTGACAGTGTTTCTCTGTCCCTTGTGCTGACTGTGTTTCCCTGTCCCTGGTGCTGACTGTGATTCCCTGTCACTGGTGCTGACAGAATTTCCTTGTCCCTGGTGCTGACATTACTTCCTTGTCCCTGGTGCTGACAGTGTTTCCCTGTCCTTGGTACTGACTGTATTTCCATGTCCCTTGTGCTTATGGTGCTTCTCTGTCCCTGGTGCTGATAGTGTTTCAGTGTCCTTTGTGCTGACTTTACAATTTGTATTTCCCTTTTCCTGGTGCTGACTGTTTCTTTATCACCTATTGCAGATTGTTTTCCTTGTCTCTAGTGTTGACAGTATTTCACTGTCCTGGTTGCTAACTGTGTTTCCCATCTTTGATGTTTCCTGCCCGTGGTGCTGACAGTGTTCACTGTCCCTGGTACTGACAGTGTTTCCCTTTCTCTGGTGCTAAACGTTTTACCCTATCCCTGGTACTGACTGCATGTGTTTCTCATCCCTGGTGCTGACTGTGTTTCCTGGTGCTAATGGTTCTTAAACTGTGTTTTTTTTTTCAAAATGTTACAAAGGTACTATGTTTGTATGTTTCCTTAGCCCACCTGGACCTGAGTGTGCAGGCTTTCTCTGTGTCAGACAGTAGTGTGGTGCAGGCAGGGTCTCCACTCACCCTCAGTCTGTCAGTGGACATCGTGTCTGTTGACATAGCCAGTGTCTTCACAGCAAAGACTGAACAGGAACAAAACTACAACTTCAGACTCATCTTGTCACAGGACAAAACCCTCAATCCAACAGGTAAACATATTGATGAAGGAAAGAAAATGAAAGAAAGGGATATGTTGGATCATCATCCTTTTAGAATGGCGTCAGAGAGGCTGACTTGGTAAATACTTTCATGGTAGTAAAGTTTACTAAATTAACTTATGTTGGGATGATACAAAACCTTGGAATTTATATTTAAGTATCTTAACAGATATCATTATTGATAGAGAAAACCTCCAGTTACCTTCAAGCCTTACCATGGTACCTCAGAGTCTTTACTAGTCTCTGCCTTTCTACCAATATTTATGGGTGACCATAATTATCATAATAATAATCATTTCTGTCCTTGTAATGTCTCATGTAATGAGTTTAGAAAATGCTTTGAAACTGATACTTTGAAATTCTCCAACCTAAAGGTGTTGAAATCAATTTTGATGTCTAGTTATGTCATACTAGTCTGTATAGACTGACTGACATACATGTGTATAATAGGTAGGGCAAAGTTTTTACATTTTGTTTCTAGGTGATGAACTATCGTCGTGCCTGCTGTACCGTGAGGCAGAGCTGTTGAAGAGGATGGAAACCTGCAAGGCTGAGTGTGCCATGTCTGGAGATTATACCCAGTGTGTGCAGCAGTGTGTTGGACAGATGTGGGCTACATCTCATGACTGTCTCACAGATCTTACAGATGGTAAGTTATTGCATTAAGTAAAGTCTTTTTGGGAAAGTTGAGATTATACCTTGGATATTTAGGAATATTGTCTACATAAGCAGCAAAAGAATTCTTAATAGTCCAGCACTGACACTCGGTACTGAGGCAGACACACTGATGAAAAAATCTCCTTTTGTGTAAAACATTGTTTATAATGTAGAATCTGTTCTTTATGCATACAAGATGATCACCTAAATGAAGTATTATCTGCATCTTGCCATATTTAACCTTCTTCCTTATTTTCCAGATGCTGATATCCCGGATCTGGTCCTTCCCTTCAGTACTCTACAAATCCCACAGCTACAGGAAGAAGTTTTGCATCCCTATATCACTGACAATTTGGCAGTGAACAAAACAGGAAACTCTACCACTGTGAGCCACACCATCATGTCCGGGGACTCCGCTCCCTTTCTGCAGCTGCCTCATCGTGGTTATGTCTGTAACAGATACTGGTATGTTCACAATTGTGTCATCTGTTTTGCATGAAGTTTTAGCCTCATCTGAAAGTAAAAGGATAGACTGGTAGTTTATAGGAAAGAACGCTTTGCAGGGGCTGTTTCCAGCTTGCTGTTCTTCAATGCCTGCATTACTGATGCTTGTAATTAATAGTCAATTTTGTCTATACTGACTAACCTGTTTTTAGTTGGTCTTGAATTTTTAAGATTTCATATTTAATGGAAACTTTATGATGCTTATTTCTCAATTTCTTTATCTGAGTTTAACAACTTTCATTTGTTTGCAGGCACATTGGGGTGGATGTCTTTGTAACACAGGAAGCTGAAAGAACAGAAACTTCCACACAAAATAATCAAGCAGTCCAGAGGATCTATGTATTCTGTCCAGGTATCATGGTGTTTATCTATTCTGAATTAGCACAATTTGAAAACAGGTACTGTGTACAGAGAGCAGTGATCCATCTGCATCTTATCAAAATGAAGGTGGTTTATGTTGAGAAGGATCTTGCTATCTCAAAATTGCTGAAGTTTTTCTTGCAAAGTTGAAGCATTTAATATTTAAGTGAAAAGTGAAGTGCAATTAATGTACACTCAGTGATCTGACTGCATCTCTTTCCCCAGCTGATAGTCTGTCTTTGTTGTCGGTACATTTCATGGGGGAGTTCCAGTACAAATGGAAGGTGTGGGCAGACGTCAGCTATCCTGTCAGCTACTCTATCCTCTTGGGCAACCTAGGCAAGGATGACATTCCCCCAGTAAGGAATATATTTATCCATTCCTTGTATCAGGCCCAGGGCTCATATAAAAGACAATATGGACAGTGTACAGACATTTACAATAACATTAATATCGCATTAGATAATGTAGTATGAAAATGAGTGGATGGAAGGACTAGTCTAAAATATTAAGACCAATGCTACTAGTTTTAAGTGAAAAGACCTTTTAATGGTATAGCAGCTGGCACATTGAATATAGAGCTTATCATATTAAAATTCTCAATAATTTGTTAACAAATGTATATTACTATGACTCACAGACATCTCATACTCATACATGTTGTTACACTGTTAGTTTTTCAGTTTGATCATATTTATTCATTGAATAATAAGTTGAAGTAATGTATTGAACATTGCATGCTATTACTGATAGGGTTAAATCATATGACATTTGCATAGCAATAAATGCATGAAGACTGCTGTTATCTATTAAATTTTTCATAATACAGACAAGACAATCATGTGCCTCAAGATATTTTGTTCACGTGTTGATATTTTGCCCTCATGTCTACTCAGGCTGCAGCACATCAATCCAACTTCTACATTGACCTCTACTTCTCCAAAGATAAATTCTTCAATGCAGAAGAAGATAGATGGTTAGGCACATCAGAGAGCCCTGATGGGATTGGTGCAGGCCTTGTCAAACAGATTGGGCCCATGCCAGGTTTGTAACCATGATATATTAACTATATGACTGTCTGTCTTTCTGTAGTTGGTTGACACATACTTAGGATAGATAAGATTTCCTATTCTTAAGTTAATGTACTGTATATATACATTATTGCAGTTAATTTTTTTATCGATATTCATATCCTACCTCTTCATTGGCTTCTAATTTTTATGTTTTATAAAATTCTATTTCATGTCCTTAAATCCTACAGTGTAACATTCATTGCTCATGTTTTGGGGTGAATAATTGTAGGAACTCTCCGGTTGACTATGGATGAGTGTGAGGCCTCAAAGAGGACAGCCAATCTGTTTGTGGTGGTCCGACCAAGCATGGATCTCCAGCTGGACTCAATACCTGTGAACAATTACATTGGAACACCAATCAGCCCGTACACGGTGTATGGACTCTGCACAATCCCAGGTGTGCAACTTGAAACTTTGCTCTGATCTCCAGCTCTGTCTACCACAGGTTTATATGTGTCAATCACAAGCTTAGGTTGAATACTTTCATTGATATTCATGGTATATTTTCTATTTATCTGTGTCCTGCCAACATGTACAGTGTCAGACTAAAATCACTGTTTGAAATAAATCTACTAGGACGACTGGACCTGGGAATCACCAGGTTTGAGCTGGTTGATGACCATGTGATCTACTCCAACCAGCCTAAGCCCCTCTTGTTGGAAGTGGACCTACAGGTGGACGGTTTTGCCAGGCTGGTCTCAGCTAACCGGATGACCCCAGTGACCTCA
>NC_049980.1:17542627-17557484 GCF_000003815.2 Branchiostoma floridae | reverse complement strand
TCATCAACATCAGCATTTCCTTGAGGTGTGGAAAATGTAAATCCTGTTTTAGTTAACAGGCATGCTTTTAGTTACATGTCACATGATAACTAAATTAACTCAATGTTATATAGGTGTTGATTAATGGACATCAAGAAAATGATGTGTTTAATTCAAGAGGGCATCTGAGATGTATCAAGTAAACTAACATTTCTGAAATGTTTTTCAAGACCCTTTTACAGATGGCATCAGACTGCACCATAACTACAGCAAAGAGAACAGGGACATCTTAAGACAGGGGGTCTCCAGTAACGTCATTCACCAGTTCAACAGCCATGGTCTCACAGTGCAGGTAAGTTGGTCTCTTTATAGTTTTGTCAACTGATAACAGCAGTGGACTGAAATAAACAATGACGCCAGCCTTTTATCAAGATATTGGTTTTCATCTTACAATGTCTTTATGTCTTCATCACACTGACTGGATACCAGTTCTCTATTGGATACAGGGCAAGATTAAACACTATGTGGAAACATTTTCGTGTCAAACAGGTTATATGTATTATCTGTCCCTGTATAATTGGTATGAAATTTGGTGCAACAGTCAATATTAGCAAACACTGAGACAAACATGTGGCACCACTGTTACAGTTCCAGCAAGATCAGATTCAATCTGAAATTTTGATCAATAAATAATAGATAATGGAATAACAATAAAAAAAGATTTAGATCACTAACCACTATTGGATAGATGTGAAGAAAAAAAAGGTGAAGAAAAAGAAAATTAATGTTCTTCTCTGTAGACAGAATCTAGAAGTTTCCTCTACATGAGAATGACATTAATTTTTCTCATTGCTTGAAAAAGTTGGGTTTTTTTTTCAGTTTGGTACAAGAGGTTAGTGTACCATCAGTAAGGTGTGTATGACTGTTGAGATGATCAGAAACTTGTCAGATGTTTTAAATGAAATTGGTAGTCCATAGATTTGAAATTTTCCTGAAACATACCTCAAATTGTAGCATGGAGATTTTGGTGTGGAGCCGCTGTGTGGTGTTGCCTACCTGGCAGCCATCGTGTGGCCACAGAGGCCCAACATGGCCCGGATCGACCCTGTCAGGAGCAATGATGTCATGATCATAGAGGTCCTACTGAAATGTGATGGAGGTGGGTCTATATCAAATGCCTATACATTGTGAATTGTACAATATTGTCCTTTACAACTTTTACTTCTCCTTAATCTATATGGCAAGCAGACTGAACTTTTTTAATGTTCCCAAGTGTAGTTGACACAAGAGAGCAAGGGGCAATTTCTGTGTAGCTAAGATAGATTTACCAGACTGTTTTCTCTAGCCTTTTATGAGAATGAACATCTTAACTAAGTGACTGTGTCAGCTATTGGTGGTACATTATATTTCCCACTTCCAAAATTGACAATGTCATTAAGGTTCTTACATTTGTACATTGCCTGCACTGGTCTTGAATTGTAGGTGCCCTTAGACCGAATTGCACAAATTTTATATTGTATTCTCAAGTTTGGTCAAACTTCATTTTGCAGGAAGTATTTAGTGCTGACACTTCCAATATTTTTGCACAGATGTGATGGGCATGGAGAACTTCCATGTGCGGACAGTCCTTCCACAGACGTTCATCGCCGCTGATGCACCAACTCTCATCTCATTTGATGCTGACCTCATCAACCTCTCTCCTCACCCAATCATGGCCAACCTGAAGGAAGACAATTTCATTTTGAAGGTAGTTAGTTACAAGAATACCCAATCAAATATCTAGGATATTACAACAGCTCACAATCACACTCTTAAGAGTCATGCCTAAAATTAATTGCTTTTGTCAGATTTTTGTAGGATTTATGGTTTCATTTTAAGAAAGTGAAAGTTTTCAAATTGATGAAATCCAAGGCAATTTGCTTTCAAATTTGTTGTAAAAATATTTTAATGTCAATGGGATCAACGTTTTTTTGCTACCAATTTAAAAGTAAAAAAAAACACACCCAAGGTCTCGACTCTTGTTGCAGTTTTTAACACTGATCACTGGCTGCAGCTCATGAATTGATGATATGTTTCAGGCATACCTGTCCGTAACCCCAACACTGGACCTCCATAGCTATGAGTATTGGGATTTGCAACTGCAACTTCTGCCATCACCACAAGCCTACAGACACCCATTGCAGCCCAAGGCCCCCATGGTGGACATACAGGGACAGTTAAATGGGGCTATGAGTAAACATGGACACATCAGGCTGAAGGATGTGGTGGGATATGTCACCATACCAGCAGAGGCTTGTGATGAAGCAGAGTGAGTTCAGAAATTTAGTCTAGTAAAATCGAAGATGTCATTCAGATGATTTTTAGTTGTAACGGTTGCTTCTTTATGATGCTTTTGATTATTTTCTGTGTGTTTAAATTTCAATATTGACATCAATGATATATTGATATGTTTTGGTGATTCTTGTGTGCAACATGTACAGGTACCTAATGGTGGCAGTCCATGCCCAACCTTCACTGCTCTATACTGACACCATATTTCATAACAACTATATGGCATATCCCATCAACCAATTTACTAACCTCAAATGTTCAGGTAAAGTCAATTTAGGGTATTATTGCAATTCAAAGACCTCATCTCAAATTTGTTTGGAACATCTGTGATAATGACAAGTTTGATATCATGGTATGATTCCAAAATGATTATCCCCTATTTCCCCCCAGGCACCAGTGACCTAACCATTGCAGAGTTCAGCCTAAGTGATGGTGGCAGTGTCATTGAACAAGGACAGCCCAAAGAGATCTCTATTGTAAGTTACTTTGTTCTGACATGATTCTGATAAGAATTGCCTTTAGATTGCTGATGACTGTGGAGCATAAGAAGAACTATTAGTTGCTTTGCACTATGCATACAGTAGAATATTAAATATGGTTTGTATTTGTGCCAGACATAACATAACATTTGTCATGATTCAATGACTCCAGGGTCAAGAAGGAGACTCTGCTCATCATGTCTGTGTATCAATGATGAAAATAATGTTTTGGTAACTGCTTGCTCATATTTTAGAAGATGTTTATTTGCAAGAATCAAATACTATGAAAATTGCATGTCCCCGCAGGCTGTATCCAGCGGGAGTTTCAGTGATGATGATTACTCTCTGAGGTTCTACATTTCACAAGACAATGATTGGGACCCCATTGACCAAGAAGTACTCTACAATGAAGGCAGCCAAACACTGGTAACATGCTCCAATTATTTTTCATGTAAACATTTTTCTGAAGAGAGGGAAAAGCCACAGCAGTCTTCAAGAAAAGCATGAATTTTGCTATAATAAACAGCCTTTTCTATTAGAATGTCAATTAACATTCAAGGTAATGTTATAATATGGTATACAAGATTGCAGTTTGTTTAATTCTTACTGAATGCTTTATATATGAAAAAAGTAGGTGTGGTAGTTATTGAGTGTCACTGAGCAAGTGAGTGGTCTTTATAGCCTGAAATCTACAAAGTTGTTCTTACTAAATCTTTCAAACTAAAAGAAACACAATATATGTATATTTTGTTGATAAGTATTCCATTGAGAGTTGTATCATCTATTTAGACTTCTTACAATGGTCTAAGAATATGATTTGCTTAATTTCATCTGTTTCATCTGCTTAATTTCATCTGTCTCAGCATATAGAATGAGCGCCTTATATTTTGATTTGTGAATCATCATATTCCTTTTGATGAATTGTAATTGTCTAATTGGTTTGTTGACTTACATAAAGTTTATTTCTTGTTATGCTAGACCATTCCCAGCTATACTGACCAACACTACTGTGGCATGGCCTACCTTGTGGCTGTTGTGGATAGCAGTACTGGTGTGGAGGAGAGTAGTGTGCACAACAACCAGGCATCTCTGGAAATACTCTATCAGTGTGCAGAAGGTACTTTATACCATTAACATGGCTTTGTTCAAACAGTCCATGTTCCTACAATGTATTACTCATGTTAATATTGAAGCTTTCTAAGTTAATTTAGTTCTTAAAGGCCCATTGTAGCTGTTTTTAAGATATTATGCATGCAGATTTTAACCACACTGAACAATTGTTCTGCTTTCTTTAGATTTGTTTGTGCTGTCAGATGTCAGCATAAACCCAACAGAAAAGAAGATGTACTTCCTTGACCTCACCAACACCTTGTCTCTGGACTACACTGTGCATTACTTGGGGTCACAGGCCATAACTGGCATTACCACTTCAACTCCTCTAGCTACCACCACAACACAGCCAAATGCAACCATGACTTCAATGCCCCTTCCAAAGACATTCAATATAAAGGTTGGAACTTCCTTCCTCTTTGTGTTTTTAGGTATTGGACAAGCTTTTAATCTCTATCCTTAAGACATAGAGACAATACTTGTGATTATAAAGGGAGTAAATAAATACATTTGTAAACTTCATGATTTATCACTGTAAAGCACAACTTGGTTAAGTATCTTATGTTACCTATTCTTAAGATGATTGGGTATTTCCAGTTTTCTATGTTGTCTTTTTGTCTAATCTACAGTAACTGTAACTGTACTTTCCAAGCTTGGTTTGATTGAATCAAAATGCTTCTTTCTCTTTAATCTCAAGGTTTACCTACACAACAGTGATGATCTGCATCAGGGCATGCCTGTGGAGATCCCCACTTGGGGTGCAGTGTACCAAACAGGTTCCGCATATGACATGAGCCGGACTCTGGCTGTTGGGGAGACAATTCAGCACTCATTAGAAATGCCTGTCACACTGGATGAACACATCTGTGAAGGGAACCCTACTAAGGTAAGTCATGGTACCGAGTCGTGGTCACGCTTCTATCAGGGTAAACTACAACAGGATTGACCAGTGATTGCAGTGTAACAGCTATCACTGACCACAACGATTCAATTTAATCTGTTCTATTGAGTTGATGAATGGCAAATGACAGATCTTCTTGTCTGGTGTAAACTGTACACTTTAAAGTAGGTTCAAACCTGACCATTCTAATATGTTTAAGAAACTAGGCTGTTGAATCTGATAGGATAGACTTAACTTCTCAGTAATGCATAATCTTCACATCAAGAAAAGGATTTTCAGTTTGTATAGTAGTACACATTGCAGCCATCACATCTGCCACCCTTTCAGGCTATAGTGATGGTGGAGGAAGGAGACCTGTTTGTTGGAGCAAGTGATGGAGTCACCTCAAACAATATAGCTGTGCTGGACTTGCCTCCTGGAATACTGGACTGTTCTGGCAGTATGTTTTGCTTTGCTTTACCTAAAAGAATGAAAGGATATTGATATATGTATAGTCCATTGGGAATTTAAAGGGATCCTTTTCATCTTTTCTGAGTGACATTGACAATGATTATATTCGCCTTTTATAAACACATTTTCCTGAACCAAATCACTTATGAGAAAAACAAATATTTTAAGACTTATGATCCAACTTTGGGTTTTAAGATGAATATGTTTCCAGCATTCAATTTAATTCACCTTACTTTTTCAGACTCCTTAGATGTGACCATAGGAGACTTTAACGTAAACATGGATAACATCATTACCATCAACCAGGTCAAAAACTTCTCGCTGGAAATCACTCTGGATATCAAAGGTAAAGCCGTATTTTTAATTGATAAATGAAAACTTAGCATTAATATGATTAAGGTGTTACTTGTTGACCAGATGCTGTAACAGAAGTCTTGAAGGTAGTGTGTTTGCTGTGTATGTAGTAATTCACAATTTTCATTCCCTGAGCAATTCACAATAACGACATAAAATGGTACATACTGCTAAGTACTCAGTACTTATGCTGAATAGAGTGCTACTAGTTCAATAGCACACAATCATGTGCTTTCACATTGTCTTGGCTTGAGGGCTAAGGAAACAGAATTGTGCCCACAGCATGTTGTGCCGGAAGGACTTAAAATATTTGTAAATTGGGTGGATTAGACTGATACAAATTTCAAAGCATATTTAAAGAATATATTTCTGCACTATAAGTGATTTCCTATACCCATTGTATGTTCTGATAAGAGAAAAAAACACTAATGGGCATATCCAGTACTAAGGACCCTGCCCTTGGTGCTGAAGAGTCAACTGTAGCATCGAGTCACTGTAAAAATTACTTCATCAATGGTTATGCTAGAGCCAGGACTCTCATGAATTAGTGATAATCAATTAAAACATTATGCTCAAAAATTCTTTTCCTATTACATCAGTTTGAAAACCTTGGTGTTGTGTACAAGGCTGGTCCTCTACTACTATCTCCTCGGATAGCACGGGGTGTTATCAAAACAATAACACAAAACAATAGAGGGTTGATTACCCACCCGAGGTATATATGGTGTCATAATGCCATTTGCTATACCCATCAAATAAACCAACCAGATGAGCAAAGCGGACAAAGTCTAAGTGACAAGATCCTACTAAGCCAGTTACTTTATTTGTAGGTTTTGTATTGCAGAATGACAGACCTTTGCCTTTTCTATTATACAGGAAATGGTGGCCAGGACTTGGAAGCTGGGTACCATGCCCAACCATGGATGTGGGACTATCTTCTCAAGCCTCAGATGGGAGCTCCCACCACAGCCCAGGGACTGATTGCAGATGGTTTGTGAAGTCATTAAATCTTTTTTTTTTTTTTTTTATTCCTGAAAATATTTCCATCAGGTTGGTAGAATATAGGATATAGGAGAATTCTTTTTACACAACCAGCTGGTTGTGTAAAATGAATTGATTATATCCTATTTTTTTCAATCAATGATGCTAGGGCACACTGACAGTATAACAACAAAAGGAAGCACTTTTTTCAAAGTACAAATGTTGACTGTGTTTTTGGTCTTGTCCTTGGTGCTGGAGCAACATCTGTTCTGTAGGGCATATGTGTAGAATTTGACATGCTACCTCCCACTAACACCTATTGATGCTCTTTTCTGTAGGATCAATGTTTTACAATGGGATTTACAAGTCCTAGTTAAAACTGAAGAAGTTGTTTATGTTATGTACATTTTGTACTTAGATACAAATGAATCTTCTTTTTGGCAAGTTACTGTGCATACATTCTAGAAATCCTGAGTTTAAGATTTACAAGTGACATTTTTCTAGGTTACCAACACATCCTGGACAACCTTGAATTGAGCATCACCATTTATACTGAGGGCAGGGATCCTAGAGATGAGAGCCACGTACCTTATCTTCTACAGACCCAACACTCACTGTCAGAGGGACTCAATGTCATCATCATTGGTAAAATTACAGTTCTGTAACGTTCATTCCTTTTGTGCTTTATTGCTGAATGTGTTTCCCCCATCCAATGATTTCATTACCAGACTTATAGCTGTGAATAGAGAAAGAATTACTATTGTTGTTCATCTAATGATAATTAAAACTATGTTTTTAACCATTCAGATGATGCACTACTCCTGGATGAGAATTTTGTGCAGTACTGTACAGAGGATCCCAAGGTGTTGGAAGTTAAAGTAAATCCCCACCAACTCCTGAGAGATGCCTTACCAGACAACAATGTAGTGGCCACCAGTGGGATAACATTCCAAGGATGTGATGGTATATGCTTGACCTTTCCAGCTGATGTATATACAGAAACAGAAAACTCAAGATATTAGAATGTGCCAAGGTTTTTGTTTAACATTTTGTGTTATATTTGTTTTAGTCAATTGACAACATCAATGGGCTTGATGGTCTTACTAAATATTCATCATTATATTGATGAAATAGAAAAACTGGTAATTAGAATCCATACAATCCAGCTTGAAATCATATCCTCCCTCTTTCTTTGTACAGGTGTGGTTGACTTTGCTGTGTCTGCATTTGACACGGGAGGCCGAACCAGGACTCTTACTGTTGAGACTTATGAGGAATACACAGCAATCATCAGTGTACTGGTCACAGCTGCAGACATTCTTCCTGTTGGTGAAGCACCCTTCACTGTGGAAGTGCTCTTGTCTTGGGATGATCAGCTGAGGTGAAAGTTGACAAAACTCCTTTATCACAGTACATGAAAAGAAATCCTCACGATCTGTCTATCAAGTGAGTGAGTGAGTGAGTAAGTCAGTGGGTGAGTGAGTGAGTGAGTAGGTGAGTGAGTGAGCAAGCAACCAAATGTGACTGATGTTCAGTCCTGTTTCTTATTATGGTGGCTTGCTCTGAGTGACATTCAAATATTAGGCATAAATTGCTGCTATTGTGTATTTATTTATTTCTTCTTTCATTTTCTAGCCCTGATGATGTGAGCATCCCCTTCACCTTGACTCCAGATCAACAGACAAACCTGACCCAAGATTTCACCTCAAGACCCCTAACACGTCTGGACTGGATGGCAGACAATCTCTTCATTCCATTGAAGTGAGTGCAAGCTGTATATCAAGTCTTGGGTCATTGTTCAAGTATTTGTTCCATGTTTCCAGTGAGGTGAGCTCATGAGAAACTGGATAAGATTTAGTCCGCCATATGATGATGAGTGCCTTGCAACTTCTACACACTTGAGCAATCTTTGGCAAGAATTTTTGCTTGTATTCTTACACTGTAGAGGATTGGGTGAAGCTCTGGTCATGTTTGGGAACAAGTTATACTCATTTTATCAATGCATTTTCAATGCCATCTCCAACATGTTTTCATGTTCCTCCAGTGGGCAGACTTTCCAGTACTGTTGGACCAGGCCTTACATTATCCTACAAGTCACCAGCAATGAGACGACAGAAGTCAACATAGCCAACAATCACATGGCCACAGATTTCTACTTCCAGTGTGGAAGTATGTTGATTTTTGCTTCTGTAGAAAGTATGATTTGGGATTGGAATGAAATTCAATTTTAAGCTCCTTACAAATTGGAAAAAAGATATTAGGTTTTCTATGATGATGGTCATAAAAGCTTACAAAAATCAGTCCATTTCTCTCATCTGTTATTTGGTTTTTCAGGAAGAGACATGGATGAATGCAGGAGGAACCTTCACAACTGTGACCCAATGAGAGAAATTTGTATCAACACCAAACACAGGTTTGACTGTATGTGCAGGGCGGGCTACAGGGAGAATGCCAATGGCCAGTGTGAAGGTAGGACAATGGAATCATCTTGTATTATTTGTGCAAGTTGAAGGGTATACATTTGGACCATATGTAACTGTTATGTATAAATTCATGTATACTGTTCTTAGCAACTGGCTGTGGACCACATTTAAAGAGCTTTTAACTTGAGAGAAAATGGAGCATCAATATTATCTAATCAGATGGCCAAACATAGTCTTCCAGTGTACTGTTACAAGAATAGTTCCAAACTTTCCAATCATTTGGGCTTAATTTGCTTGGCACTAGTGGAATTCTTTGTTCAGGAAACAGTGCATGGAGCCATTGAGTCAAAGAATTCCCCAGTACCAAGCAAATTGACTCCATATTTCATCTTTTATCATGATTTATATTGATGCACTTTAAGGATTACATTGGCACCAATACAAGCTTGCACAAGATACCAAATAGCCAGAGGCAATATGATTTAAAGATCGATGTTATACATGATATAGAATGGGACATGTATATGACATGTTGTAAGTATTTATTATCACCATAATGGTCTTCTTACTAATTGGGACTAGTTTTCTTGGCACTTGAGGAATTCTCTGTTTGGTTGCATGTAATGTGCATCTTTATGGTATCACAGAATTCCCCAGTACCAAGGAAACTGGGTTCTAAATCAACCCAAGTACATCAAGTTTTATTTGCCTCAATTTGTAAGTAGCCTCCAAAGTATAATTTTGTTACATTATAGTACGGTGTGATTTACTGCAACTTCCGCAACTTGCATCAAAAGCTTTATGAAATTTCTACTAATATAAACCAGTTACTAATTGCAGCTTTCTCTGAAATGTAAGTGCAATTACATGTATAATTATGTACCCCTACTATAGTTGTCAATTGATATTCAATATGTATAGTAAGTGGTCGTACTTGAGGTCTAATCTTTAAGCAGGTCTCCATTTATTCAATGACACTGTGGGCTAGACTTCTTGGCACTGGTGGAGTTCTCTGTGTGTGTTGTAATGGAAGGATCACAGAATTCCCCAGTACCAAGGGATCTGGTCTGAAATAACTTACCATCCACCTGACTTCATGTGCCAAGCTTAAGCATCTAGATGATTTTTCCAATCATTTAAATATCACTGCCTTCATTTGAGCTAGATTTCTTGGCACTTGAGGAATTCTTTGTCTCTAGGTTCAGTTATGATTACATCGAAGAATTCCCAAGTACTGAGGGATCTGGCTTCAAACAACCTGTAGTTAGTGAGACCTGTTACCTGGTAAAGATCATTGCATATTTTGTGTCTTCAATAGCACATGATTACACAGACAACAGCAAAGACAGTTGTTGAATGCATATCAATTGCTAATCAGGTCCCAACAGTAGTTATCTTACTTCCAGCTCTAAGACATACTAGCCTTATTTAATCATGCTTCTATAAGGCTCCCCCTACATTGTTGGTGTTAAACAGACTATGAGTATGAGGCTGATGATATATGTACCAGACCCTTCTAATGATTAACAATATGATGAGAAGGAAAGAAGCTTGAATGTTCAAACTGTTCAGCAGCATCATATTAGAAGTGCACAAGATAGTAACATTATGTGGGTTATATTATTAGAACAACAATAAAGAGTAAATTGAGCTAGTATAATGATGATTTTCGCAGTTAGGTATTCATCAAATCATTACAATTGAAAGATATCTTCCTGTTTGCTGTCATGAGACAATGGATTGTTTTACATTTGTCAACAGACATTGATGAATGTGCTGCCATGGACTATAGAGGACAGCCCACCCATGGATGCTCAGGTTCAGAGAACTTCCAGTGTGTGAATATCCCTGGATCTTTCAAGTGCTCATGTGCACCGGGCTTCATAGAGATTGGTGATGCATGTGTTGGTAAGTGCAGCTCTGTTTTATGATTTCACTGTAACAGTGACAGAGAAGAAATGTCACTTGCACAATTTGCATTATTAGTACTAAGTAATTGACTCTTGATAAGGTCATGTACATGTAGGTTACAAAGGTAGGTATTATAGCTGAATGCCAGCCAAATGGCAAGAAAGTGGTCATCCCTAAGCCTAATATGAATATACCACATTGTCTTAGATCTTGATGAAGAAGTTGCAGCTATATTTCATGTACAATGTGATAACTATAGTAATGGTAATATTTGCTAAAACATGGCACTTTTACAGATGTAAATGAGTGTGAAATGGATCCATGCCATACCCTAGCATCTTGCACCAACACCGCTGGAAGTTTCATATGCCAGTGTCCTGACATGTATGAGGGAAATGGACTCGGTGCAGATGGGTGTAGAGGTAGGAGCTTCGCAATTTTGTTTGTTGTTGTTCTACTTCTAGATATGATGAAGTGTACTAATCAACTAAAAAAAGAATTTTTTCAATCAAGGTCATAAAAACAGAGCAATTAATGTTAGGTACCGCACGCTGAGTAAGTTATTTTCATACTGGTTAATTATACATTTCCCTCCTTACAGATGAGAAGAACTGTGACAATCACCGTTGTCTCAATGGAGGCTTCTGTGAGGAACTTGATCCAGGCTACCGCTGCATCTGTCGTATGCCATACTGGGGGGACTACTGTCAGAATGGTAGAACAACAGCTCCAATGATGAATGTCACATTTATATAGTTATTGTTATTGTTGTGAAATCTTTGTAACAATGGTAATTGAAAGAAATTAGCTAACTTTGTCTCACAGAAATAACACATTCGGCAAATTGAATTACAGGATCCTGAGCTATGAATATATCAGTGATTAGAGAATCTTTTTAGTACCAATTCTACTAAAAAATCAATTTTCTTTTTGATTGACTTTCCTGTCCTCCTGTTCTGGAAGTTAGACTTGAATCCTTTTTTGCAGCACTGGTCACCAATTGATCAGATACTAAAAAAAAACTGATAAGTGTGTTTTCAAAAAATTGTCAGTTGATGGAGGATGGGGTGCTTGGAGTGAATGGAGCAACTGCTCAGCTGACTGCATGATGGGATATAAGACCCGCAGCAGGCTCTGTGACAGCCCATCACCACAACATGGAGGAAAGGTCTGTGACAGGCCGTCACTTGGAGGAGTTGAGTACAGCAGGTGTTATGCAGGACCTTGTCCTGAGAATGGTGGGTTGCTGTGTTCTGTACAGCTATACTATAAAATCCTGGGGCCTTTGGAAATTGACTGAACATTATCTGAGGGTAATTGGACCCTTAACATGAATTTAAATTGAAGTAAATGTCAAGACCATGATTGGATTTAGAATGCAATGCAGCTTTGAAAATGTCAACAAGAGAGTTACAACATGTCTTTTTCTGTCTCTTCACCAGCCCATGATCCTTGTAACTTGGAGGACAACATCTGTGGCCATGTGGGTGGAGGAGGCCTGTGCACAGTGAAGACAGGAGATGGTGTGATGTTCCCTATAAACACCCTTTACCCCGTGTGTGACTGTAAGCCTGGGTACAGGTGGGAGGGACGGGAAGGAGAGAGCAAAGTGGAGGGCTTCATCAGGTGTACAGGTAATTTGATTCTTCACATTTTCAGATTCTTTTCTAACAGTAATATGTACATGTTAACTGTAGAATCTGGCCATCGAGGAGAATTCTTATAAATCAGCTGTAGTGATTAGTTATCTTTGACTGAAATATTTTAGGTTTTAAGTTGATACATATTGTCTGGATTATTAAGCCATCAATTGTAAATAGCTTTTTGCAGAACAAATTGGAATTTGGTAATGACCTATATCTATAGAATCATTAGGTGACATCTCCAAGTTGAATAAAGTAACCTGAAATGTTTTTCTTGTTATAGATGTGGATGAATGCGCTATGGGTGACCATGACTGTCCAGTTGCAGAGACTGATTGTGTAAACACACAAGGAGGTTACAGCTGTGTGTGCAAGGAAGGATTCATACCAGATCCAGATAACCCAACAAAGTGTATTGGTGAGTCACGTATGATTCAAAAGCCAATTGGGTGTCTTTTCTATACAGGATATGATTGTTTTGAAATGTGTTAGCTTCTCATGAAAAGATGATTCAGAAGTTGATTCAGGAAATAAGTTGATCAGCATCAAGATGAGCAACAATGTGTATGTTATACGGACACTATTATAGTGTCTGTATACATGTCAAGTTTACATACATTTGTTTCAATGTTGTAAAAGCTAAAAATCCACAATTCTAAATATGATACGAAAGTATCAAATCATAATTGTTTGATCTACACATCATTTGCCATTGTATAGATGTGAATGAATGTACAGCTCTGAGTGGATGCCACCAACAACCACGCCAGCTCCAACCACCAGGGCACCAACAACCACCCAAGCACCAACTACCAGAGCACCAACTACCACCAAAGGACCAACCACAACATTGCCATCCTTCCATGCACCTTCTACTGCTGTTGACCAGAACCTAACCACACTTTCTGTGACAAC
This sequence comes from Branchiostoma floridae, assembly GCF_000003815.2. NCBI lineage: Eukaryota > Metazoa > Chordata > Leptocardii > Amphioxiformes > Branchiostomatidae > Branchiostoma > Branchiostoma floridae. The sequence continues at coordinate 17,544,007 of NC_049980.1, read as the reverse complement.
TGACAACATAACAACAGATGGAACAACTGGAACTGCAAACAGCACATCATCCAACTGGTCAACTGCTAACATGACTTCAGCAGGCACAACATCAAGTCCATCTTCTGCTGCCATGACAACAATTCTCACAACAACCAGCCCTCCAACAACTGAAGAGACAACAAGAGGCACAACACTTGATCCGACAACAGCAGCAGTAACCACCCACTCAACGGCAGGGATGGAAAGCACAGGAACGTCTGCCACAACAGGTATTTATTTTTCGATGTTGCTAAATGGGAAGAAAAGTATTGTTAATGACACTAGTGTTTTTCATGTGGATATATTGTCTGAGCTCTCAGTCATTCAGAATATTCCTTTCACTGTCACTGACAATACAATATATTTCGAATTCTTATACAGCTAACGGTACATTGGGTATGACAACAGCAGCCTTGGGCAGCACAGTCATGTCTGCCACAACAGGTACATTTTGTTTATCTCATCAACTAGCTTTATATGTTGCTATGCAAGAAATATTGACAAATACTTATTGTTTTTCATGTGGCTATAGAAGTATTCAATTTTTACCTTTGACTGACAATACATCTGCATAACGTGTATTTTATATTGTACCTTCTGATGCAGCTACATTGGGAGGGACAACAGCTGCAGTCAATACCTACACAGTGTCCAGTCATCCTGACATCACTAGCCCCCCTCCTGCCCCCCCTGTTCAAACAACAGCTGCACCTGGTGACAACACGCTGGATGACTGCACGAACAGTGCCGAGTGTGTGAACATGCCAGGCAGCTACAGCTGCAGGTGTGAGGAAGGATACCGGAGTGTTGGCAAAGGCAGACAAGTGGAATGCAAAGGTATGGCCTCAAGCTTATAATTGTTGGAGGCTTAAGTTCATGTATATATGTTCATAGTTACAAAACCCTCTCATCAACTGGTCTAAATCAACACATAATCATAAAACCATTCTGGTTGATATCAGTCAAAAATGAGTTAACTTTGCAACATTAATTTTGATACCACATTGAAAAATCTGGAGATCTGTTTGAAAACATCTGGAAAATCTGTTTGAATACATCTGGAAATCTATTTGCAAACAATCTAGAAAAATAGCCTGGACATTTTCCCCAAAAAATCTCCAGATTTTCTGGGAAATCTGGAGATTGTTCCAATAAATCTCCAGATTTTTGTATTTTCAACAATGTGAGATGTCCCCTGCAGATGGTAATTACGATCTGTACTATGGCATGGAAGCTGTTCACAAAGTATCAAATTTGTAAGTATTAGCTGTAAAGAGTTAGAAGTGTTGATCCAAAGTGCATTATTTGTCCAAAATATTTAGACTGTAGGCTGTTAAAATTTTGCATTTTTATCTAATA
>NC_049980.1:17539749-17542148 GCF_000003815.2 Branchiostoma floridae | reverse complement strand
CTATTATCTTATCATTCTCTTCTTGTACAGGTGAGTGAGAATGGCTTCATTGGGGTCACTGATAAAGGCATTAGGCCAGCCATGCCCTTCGCCCCCCACCCCGCAGCTGTTGGAATATTGGCTGCATACTGGTCAGATGTACGCTTCCATAACATTCCCATGGCAGCGGAAAACCCTCCTAAGGTGAATTTCACATTCTGGTTACTGTATGCTGGCTTCACAACATAGAAAATTAAATGTTTTTGTTTAATACATCTTCCATGACTTCCATCTATCTTCTGGACATAAAATTAAGCAGTCTAAATATTATTTACTAGTAGACATTGACTTTGTTGCCATTTTTTTCATGGTAACAGAGGCTAGGAGTAAAATTTTAACCATATTGTCATGGCCCCATGTCAGGAATGCAGATCCTTCCATCATGAGAAATTATGGTAGCACTCTATCTGTATCGTGCATATGGTGGTGGACAGTGCCTTGTGTGACTTGTTGATTCTTTCCTTTGGTTGCATTCCCAGCCACTGTTTGGTCAGAGGTGTCCATAAAGATTGATGAAGCAGCAAACATACTTTCATATTGTTTCCAACAGGTCTGGTACAGAGCCTACACCCAGAGAGCAGCAGCTCCAGATATCTATGACTCTGTTGGACAGTTGGTGAGAGACTACTCCTCACATGATGACTACATGGCTTCATTTGTGATGATTGCAACTTGGGAGAATGTTCGCCCCCCTTGGAGAGCAGACCAGGTACCCCTATGTAGTCTTTTATCACCAAAAAACTCAGTTAGTGTGTCAGTATCACTGACGAAAACTAGTGGATACGGTTTCGAAAATCATATCCAGTTGCTTAAGAGTAACTGCTTTTTTTGCATATCTTATTACCTTGATGTCTAACTATCTATTATCAATGATTAATGTTGATAAAATGTAGTGACAGACTTTAATAGATTAACTTTTATTAGATTGAATAAATTATTTTCCATGTCTAATATTTAAGATTTACCGGTCTCACAAGTTTAGACGGCCATTGTTTGGTATAGACTTTTATCATGTTGCTGCTGGAGATGGGAATAAAAAATGTTTCTGGTCTGGACTCTAAACACAACTGTCATACTTTCGAAAATGTGTGTATTATAGGTACAAGGAGACCTCAATGAAAATGAAAGGCATGATGTACATGTAACACGTCTAGTACAATGTATGTTCCTGATTTCTCCTTTGTCTAACCTCTCTAGACAAGCACTTTCCAGGCAGTACTGACTACCGATGGCAACTACAGCTATGCTATCTACCTGTATGAGAAAGAAGCTATGGGTTGGAACCCACGTCAATACTATGCCCTGTCTGTAAGTGTTTTACTATTCATTTGCCAATCGATGTGGTGATAAACCTTCTCAGGAATGACCAAGTGTGTTAACATGTTTTGAGGTTTTCCAGGTGAAAACAAAATTGGGTTGATGTTCAACTGTTGTATGGGTGAGAATGAGAATGAGAATGATTTGATTGTTTGATGGTTTGGAAGACATGTTGTCTTTGTGTGAACAGTTACTTTTTGGATGTTTCAAGACTTTAACAAGTGTACTGAGACATGACTCTCATTGATTTCAATTTATTGGATTGAACAGAAGATATAATTTACTGATAGTTCTCCAGCTCAAAGGTTGATAAAATTTCAGCTGCTTTGTTGTTTCAGGACATCCATGCAGCAGGAGACCGGATGGTGAGAGTGGGGTACTCTGTACAAATGGATGACATGAACAGGGAAGAATGGGAGGTGACATCTGCCACCTGGGATGGGGAAATTAATGGAAGGAATATCTTTAGGTCAGTGTACACAGTATAAGCTAGAATAAAATGAAATTTTATTGCTAGTAAGGGTGTCTTAACAGACTGAACAAGTGGCGGATGGCTATTTTGTAAAAATTTGATCCTATTGATAAGTAGACTTAGTGCTAAGCCTTACTAATAGTTGTTTTTGTTTTGTCCTGTTGTACATAAATTTCATTTGAATTGTAGTTCAAACATATCTTTGATGTCTTGGTTCTCAGAATGGACACATGGCTCAGCCCAACAGTTTCTGGAGATGTACCAGGGGTAGTGTTCTACAGGCTTAGTGCGAACACAATGAACGCTGTCTCCAGTGCTAGTCGATGCATGGACTGGTACAAGGTTAGTCTAACATCCTGTGCTCATTGTTAAACTGTTACAATCAATAATCACTTGTGTAGCCTTATTAGTTACATTACAACTATCTTTTACGCAGAAGAAATGTTGTCCTATCTAGACCGCAGAATCGTCTGCAGAGCTAGCTCCAGAGCTGCTTGACACCTGTCCCCCCACCATGGCTCATGTCAGGCTGGAGGCAGAGCTGTGGGAAGCCAACTACATGTTTGTGGAG
>NC_049980.1:17508002-17539426 GCF_000003815.2 Branchiostoma floridae | reverse complement strand
CTATGATACCTATGTTGAAGGAAACCCACTGGTCACCCAGGACTATATTTCAGCTGGACATGTTGTCAAGGTCTCCTCGTAATTTAGAGCTCACTGACAACTCGGCCGAGCTAAATTCTTGATTTGTAAAGGGGGCTTTACTGCACTGAAGCAGATGTTTTGTTTTCCACATGGTTGTAGTGCATGTCCTTGAAGGATATTTTTCCTAGTACTTTTCAGTCTACTTGATAATATAGTAAATCAAAGCTCGATAATTTTAGTCAGCTCACGAGGATAGGGACTGGGATGCCCGCAGCTGGTGCTGCAACGTGGAAACCCCGAATGAGTTCTGTCATCTTTACCACAAAAAAAGACCACCTGCAAGCTCAAGAAAGTACAGGCCAACAAGACAAGGTAAGTATCACCAGCAAAGAACTTTCATTTTTGTAGTACATGTATTGTACAAAATGTGGACTTTTTTTAGTTTGATCCATGCCAATTTCTTGTATTTAGTGTTGAATAGATTTATCAAAATACTAAGACTATTTTTCAAGGATTGCTAAGCCTTATTATTTCATAGAACTACTATTACAGTAGCTGTCACTGTCAGAGATAATTACTTACTTGACAAGGTCTCCTCAGCTTGCTGAGTGGCCTGCATCAAGGCGTTGAGTCTCCTCCGGACCAATCAGCGCCATAATTAGATCATTAGATCATTTAAAAACTGATATGGGTTTGTAAAGGGTCTATCAGTCTACTTCAAATTTATTGATGATCATTTCATTTTTGGAGGAGAGGAAACTGCATTTAGTTCTTGATATCATTCATCCTACTACAAGTAGGCTGATAATACTGCCAACTAACTCTAAAACTCTGTTTTTTTGACAAACAGCCACCATGTTTGGTGATCCACACTTCATCTCCATGGACCAGCGGATATTCACGTTTAACGGGTACGGAGAGTACGTCCTATCACGGACCCTCTCAGGTTGGTCTGTGACCAATGGTGTGGATTTCATGCTGCAAGCCCGTACTGCCCCGGCTCCAGGGACCACAGGTGCCACTGTGCTAACGTGAGTTGTTTTTTCTCACAGATTATAGAATGGATATTGGTTTGGGTTAGAGTTATTTTTTAGGAACTAAGGTTTGGTTACACATGTAGGTGATTTAGATTATGATTATCATTTATAACATTTTGAGATAATGTGTGTCATGATTGTACTGAGGCTAACCAAAGTAGGACAAGACATTTTCATACAAAATGAAGAATGTGAAGGTTAATGTCATGTGTTTAACTGTAGAGCTATTGCTGGACGTGAAGGCTCAGAAGACAGCCCATCCATCCAGGTTTACCTACACAGTGATGGTGACCAGCTGGTTGTAAGGAATGGCACAGATAACATCACTGAGAGTCAGACGTCTGCACATGGCTCCGTCTTGGTGACAAAAGGTCATTACATTTGGTCATTGCTGACTTATAGAGTTTTAAACTGCAGAAAATGATAACTAAAGTTAAAGCAGAAAAATCAGAAAAGAATAATAAAGTGGAACATAGTTCTGATGTTTTGGTATTATTGAACAGGATTGATTTGATCACATGGTGATCTGAGCAAGGAATAATGTTTTTCATTTATCTTTTGTATTTAGGTTCCAAGATTGTTGATGTATTGGCCCAGTTCCCCTCTGGTATGTATTTCCATGTGACAACAAGGTCAGCCATGCTGTTCTTCACTGTGGGCATGCCCAGTAGCTTCCAGGGATACCTTGAAGGCATAATGGGTAATTTTGATGGAGATGATGGCAATGACTTCAGGTGACTATTTTTTTTTTTGGATGATGATATAATATTTGATATCAAAGGCTTGTTCAATTGCACTAGCTAAAAACAGCATTTCATCAAAGCAGTGTTCCCACCTCTATTCTTTTCTCACATTGAGTCAGTAACCTACATGTATTGTATCATTAGTGACCGTTTCATTGATTGAATCATTTGTGAATGTTGATATTAACATGGTTAGAAGGCAATCAGTATGTAAAGTATTGTCAATATCAGTCTTGTGTCCTTCAGGCTATCAGATGGAACTGTCCTTGGTGCTGATGCCACAGAACAGAACATTCTAGACTTTGGCAAGTCATGTGAGTATGCTCACAACTTTTGCAGATTAGAGACTTTTTATCATGTAATTCAGAGTAGTTTCCTTAAGTTTCACAACAGAAAGTTGACACAGCTTACAGATTAGTTATGGCTACATTTGGTGTTGCCTTGATCTCCAACAAACTGAATATTTCATTGGTAGCAATTATGCACTTAGGCCTACACACGTACAACATACATATATTATGCTACCTCTTTGACAGATAAGTTAGATTCTAATTCATACACTAACTAGATCACAAGAACTGGTGTGTTATGAAGCTGGACAGGTGTGTTATGCCAAAGGGCTAATATTGATGCAGAATGATACCGTAACGTTATTTGTCCATGACAGGGTCCCTAAGAACTGTCAGCGAGGCAGGTGGTATACCAGTGGAAGAATTTACCCTGTTTCACTGGTATGATGGGAGCACTGCAGCAGACTATGGGGATGACCAATACCAGACCAGGTAAGGGATATTTGGATTAAGATGTGGAATGAAAGATGTACATCAGGAATCTTTAAGAAAAACCGTTCCAGTCAACATATGTGAAAGATGATGTTTTAAAAAAATGAGTCACACCCTAATCCTTACTCATTGCCAATGCAACTGATTATTTACAGTGCAAACATGTGTGATGATTTGAGACATCTGTCAGGCCCAATGATAGCACACAAGACCAAGTTCTGGGTGAATTCCCAACTTGTTTTCCACATTCTATAGGCTGATGTCAGATATGACTCTAGACAACCCAGCTCACATGGCAGTGTGCAGGAAGTCTGATGGTACTGTGAGCCAGGAGTGTATGTACGACATTGCTGTGACTGGCGATGACGATGTTGGGCAAGCTACTGTATGGGCACAGGACCAATACTGGGGCAGGGAAAACTCCACTAGTGAGTCTTTGATATTGATTAATCGTCTTCTGTAGCCAATGCCAGTAGAAAAGAAAATAAGCAAGACTGAAAATTAAGTTAACATACTGATGATTTAGCTAAATCTTTTGAATCAACAACTGATTGTTGACAACACTAAACATGAATTTCTGGACAATGCTGGTATAAAATAAGATTAGATATGATATATACTAGTCATTTGAATGTCAATGTTGCACTTATGAATTTTTCCTATTTGTATTTAACTAGTTCTCAATGTTTTAGATAGGGGGATTCAAATTGCCAAAATTTGAAGAACATAGAAATATTATGTTTCTTTGCACTATGCTTTCTTAAACCATGTAAACTTTATTGCAATTGTCTTTCTCTATGTCCTTAAAGGTAACTTTGCCCCAATCATCATTGCTCCATCTGAGATCCATGCAGAAGTTAACTCTCCCGTCAGCCTCACCATTGAGGTGTCAGATCCAAACCCAGGGGATGTCCTGAACATTACAGTGCAGGTTAGTCTGGATTTTGCATTGTATAATGACATGTCTTGAAAATGTAATGTTGTTACAATGTATTACATAGACTACTATTCTAAGGTTTGTTTTACCCATATTAGAAATTTGCTTTCAGTTTTTAGATTTTTTTATGATCTTTAGTTTTGGTAGCTCATCTTCATTTTTAATTCTTGAAGCTCTTAAAATGGATATTTTCTGGATTCATGGATCTAAAGGTTACCATATGAAAAGTGTTTTTATCTGATCAGTAGCTAAAAGTCGTTCATTTTACTCAGGGAGGAGATTTGTCTTCCTTTCTGTACACTGACGATGGTGTCATTAGAGCCACATTTACTTGGACCCCAACCGTTGATGATCTAGTTGCTGCTACAGCCATCCAATTTAAAGGTACAGCTTTCAAACCCAGAACCAAACTGTCTTGTCCCACTCAATTTCACACCTCGGTTCATTTTATCTTTCCTTCGACTGTATATTGTATGCTTTAGAATACAAGCGATCACGATAATGTGACAGTGATGCAGTGGTAGGCAAAAAGCAGGTGTTTTGCAAAATATTGATTCAACATGTTACATTTTAACCAGTAATTTGATCTGCTAATTTGAATATCAACTTTCAATCCATTTTACTGAAGTCCTGGTAGGCACCAGCCGTCAAATACCCTGCATATAAAAAACAACAACTATCACTCGTATCAAACTTTGCCAGAAACCCAATTAGTACAGTGGCTCATTTTCTCAGTTTAATATGCATAGCGTGGGACCGCGTGGCGCAGTGGCAGCATGTCCGGATCTGCACCGAGAAGTTGCGGGTTCGAATCCCGCTGTCGCGCCACCGATCTTGTGCCCTTGGGAAAGGCACTTTACACGACTGTCCCCACTTTACTCAGGTGAAAATGAGTATATGGTGATTTACATCATTCACCATGCCCCGGAGAGGAGATAGGCGCCGCCAGGGGACTAAAATGCCTATTGATACGGCATAACATGTTGTTGTGCTGCCCCTACGGCTAATTGATCAGCCTACGTCTGATTAAAAGGCTATGGGACGAACGAACGAACGAACGAACGAACGAACGAATATGCATCATGTGTGCCTTTGTTAGTAACATTTTTTTCCCATGTATTTATCTATGTTGAACTTAAGATTCTACAGCCATGCTTTATTTTTCTTGACTGGGTTGCAGCTCACGGATGGTAGTTAGGCTATTGTGTGCCTTTTGTGGCATGTTATGACCCTTGTGTGCTGAAATGCTTTCAGCTGTGGATGACAAAGGAGCTGTGACCATAGCAAGTCCCCAGACCATTGTCTGCTACTGTAGTGGTTATGGCACATGTGACTACAGCAGCCTGAGCTACCGACAGGGAATGTTTGGCCAGGCGGTTTGCTTCTGTAAGCCAGCCTTCATCGGGGACATGTGCCAGGAACAGATTGACATGTGTCAGTTCCAGCCCTGCTATCCAGGTCAGTAGTTCTGCAAGCAGCTGAGATGTCCACGATTTTGAAAAACTGCACGTAATTACCTTCCCCAAGTAGATTATGTTTTTCAATGTGTTTGTGTGTTTGTTTATAGATGAACAGCATGACTCCAGAAGGCATGGATGAATTGCTTTGCTATTCGGTATGTGGGTGGTTACAGTGGCAAATAAAATTGACGTGCATTTCTAAGAAACAGGTCTGAGTTTTGCTTTTTACTTGACATGCTTTAAGTTTATACCTTCATCCATATAGGAGGGCGCTGTATCCCTGACCCTAACGGTGATGCAGGTTACATTTGTAACAACCAGTGTCCAGAGGGGTTGACTGGAGATGGACAAAACTGTGAAGGTGATTCACTTCAATCTACTGAATATAAACAAGGACGTCAACCAATGTTCCTCTTAGGCCTAATTTCAAAGAGTTTTGGTAGCAAAAATGTGATCATAGCCATATGTTTGTTCTTAAGCAAGTTTAATGTTTGTGGTATCATTGACAGATGAAGATGAGTGTCTGGAGGTAGATAGTGATACTGGCCAGCCCACCCATGGCTGTGAGCAGGACTGTGTCAACTACCCAGGGGGCTATGCCTGCACCTGCCAGGAAGGCTACAGGATCACTGGTGACAGCCGCAACAAATGTGAAAGTTAGTACCATAATTACAGCCTTTGCACAAGCAGAATGCAACATTATACAACAGATGTATTTGAATGTGATAAAGCTACAAAGGTTTATTTGGATTATATCAATGAGGTTAACTCTTTATCATTATACTGGTAGCAATCTTACGCCAGTCTGATCAGGAAGGATGAAAGGTACAAAAAGATTAACAAAATGAACAAAAGCTCTTATCAACACCTTCTCATTTCAGATATCAATGAATGTGAAAGCCCAGACTTGCACACCTGTCCAGCTCACCTGGTCTGTGAGGATACCACACCTGGCTACAGGTGTGCCTGTCAATCTGGCCATCACATGGACCGCTATGGCAGATGTGTAGGTGAGTATGCAATGGCTACCTGTACAAAGAGTATGACACATAGACTGTATCCTTCTGTATATGGGAAAACTTGAAGCAAAATGTATTTAGAACAATTTTGATTTCAGCACCAGGGTCAGTAACGATAGAGTAGGCTTAAGCCAGTGTTGTAGCTAAAATGATGTAAACTGATCACTCCACTTTTACCATTTAGTTATGTCTTGCTATACCATTTCCAGACACTGATGAGTGCCTTGTTGACAATGGTGGGTGCCAGAGGCTCTGTGTCAACACTGCTGGCAGCTACCACTGTGAATGCGGGGGCGACTATGTCTTGTCAGAGGATGGAATGGCTTGCACAGGTGTGTTATCATGGCAATTGCTCAGGGCAATTACTCAGTTGTATGTATCTTTGCACCTACTTTTGTACTCATACAAACATGTATACCTTAAGATGCGATAATATTATATTGTGCATTTTGCCAGCCTGAGATTTTCACACAGATAATGATAGACACAAATGTTTCCCCACTTTCCTCTAGACACCAACCCTTGTGAGAGGCAGAACAAGTGTAATCACACCTGCATTGATAAGGAAGGCTGGCACCACTGTGACTGCCTGGAACCCTACTACCTCTTGGGAGATGGAGCAACTTGTGCTGGTTAGAAGATGTCTAACATGTATTTACAGTAGTGTGGTGTTGGCATAACAGTTAAGATTTTTTGCTCAGAACGCTGAGGTTCTGGGTTTGGCCCCCTGACATGCCACTGATGTTTTGCCCTTAACATGCCTTTGCTCACCCCAAACAGGTATAATATTGTGTTTCTGACTTCAGTTGGGGAAGTAAAAGGGGATGGAAGGAGAGAAATGCATGGATTCACCTTCCAATACCATGCCTTAAGCACATTGGATAACAACCCACTGCCCCTTCAACCTCATAAAGACTATAGCTATGTGATTACCTTTGCCTTAAAGTAACCTACTTTTTGCCATGTATTACTTAAGTCCATAGGTAAGTTCAGTTGGAATTCCAAGCAATTCCTAATGCACATCTCAAGATAGTGCTGAGGTTCCTCTTTCTCACTTCAGCCAATGAGACATGTGATTCACGATGGTGCACTCCCGAGGATATTGCTGTTTGCTCCAAAATTGTTGACACATTTTGGTGTCACTGCCCAAGAGGGTATAGGAAAGAGCGGAACAATTGTGAAGGTAAGAAGGGTGACTTTTTCAATCTAATACCTTGAACAATATATAGCTATGCTCTTTATGTATGTATGTGTTTGTTTGTTTACATGTTCTGTGTCCATAATTAGAACAATATAAAACTTAATAATGTGAATTGACTGCTAGATACATGCATACATACATTTATTACACTGTTGTCTTTTTTCAGACATTAATGAATGCATTGAAGGCAGTAGTAGGTGCAGCCAGAGATGTGTCAACCAGCCAGGCTACTACACTTGTGAATGTGTGGCTGGGTACAGGCTGGCTGCAGATGGACGGACGTGCCTTGGTAGGTCATGGTCAGAAGGCTTTTGAGTGATCTCTTTGTCTAAATCATGTTGGACACCATGCAACGCACCCATCTTAATGACATGAATGAAGATTAATGAAGATTAGACATCAAAGTAATGAGATACGCAAGGTAAAAGTTACTCAAGCAACTGGGTAGATTTTGGAAACAGTGAGATGTTTCAGGTTGTCCTCAGATAAAGAAAATAAACATTAATGTTTTCTACCACTGACTATAACCTGCAGATGTTGATGAGTGTGAGGACAATAATGGAGGCTGTGGAGACATGTGTGAGAACTACCCTGGTGGCTTCCGCTGTACCTGCGGCCCAGGCTATGAGATGACACCCATCGACTACACACCCAGCTATGAGCCTGCTCCTACTGGACTTTGCCAAGGTAAGGAATGTCACACTGCAGTCATGTAAAGAGACATGTGTACAGCGGATGATATAGTTTCTGCAAAGTACTTTGAAAAAAAACTAGTGAAAATTTACCTTGTAAATCCAATAATTGGGAGGGAACAACCTACATGTAAAGAAATAACAGCCACTACTAGACCCAACTGCTTGGATAATAAGCTACCCTGCATGATTGTATTGAAGAGGCCTGCTCGGAACATCTGTGCAATTTGCTCAATCAAATTATGATTTGTACAGTGGAACACTTAAATGCCTGACAGTAAGTGAATGTCTTCTAAAAACAGTGAATATTCTCTTACAGATGTGGATGAATGCCTTTACAACTTGGACATGTGTGGTCCAAATGCCGAGTGCACCAACACGATTGGCAGCTACACCTGTACCTGCAAGGCAGGCTTCCAGCTGCAGTCTGATGGTGTCACCTGCCTAGGTAATAGACATCTGAATTCTGTGCAGTCATTATCATATATTTTGTAAGGTTATGGATCATATTGCAGGTAAACAAGTAATATTGTTCCCCACCTTAAGTATGCATCAGTTTGCAAGACAACATATATGTAATAAAATTTCATGTGTGGACAGTGGGAAATTCTTGTTGTTCTTTTAGCAGATGATGCAATTGATGTCCACTTGTTTTCTCCAGATATAAATGAGTGTGCATCTGGCAATGGGCAATGCTCTGACCTGTGTGTCAACCAGGAGGGGAGTTACCACTGTGCCTGTAGAACTGGAGGCAAGCTGACACCCAATGGAAAAGACTGTGAAGGTGAGTGTGAATGTTTCAAGGCATTTCTGTTGATAACAGATCCTAGAAAGTAGTCTTGCTTAAATGTCATTTGTAACAGACATTAAAGCAGAACTAAATCCCAGGATTTAAAGAAGTTTCCACTTTGATTCAGATAAAGATCATGTACAGTGCTTATCGTACCTCATGTTGATATGTCCTCATCACATTCATACATGTAAGTTGACATATTACAACCTGGTAAAAAAATTATATTATTTGCTTCCCAGATATTGATGAGTGCACATCTGTATGGCTGAACCGCTGCCGTAGCACCGCCTACTGTGTGGACAAAGTCAGGGGATATGACTGCCACTGTACAGAGGGTTACAGGCCTTACAATGACAGAACTGGATGTAACTGTAAGTAACACAATTTATTGCCTTTTCTTGTACTGCTATAAAACCTTTCTGTGTGCTTTCATTGGAATGAATGATTGACAGTCATCCTCTTCAGCCCTTTGACTTGATAAACTAATTGTGCTTCTTCAAACTTTTCGAGTCTTTGCATGAATGCATCTACTTGACAATGTATAAAACATCAGCGCAGTACCAACGAATAGAATTAAATGTAAGCCAGTGGTAAGCTGAGTAGCAGACAGTGTGTTCACAATGTATACAGTCTCTCACCCAGGCTGGGATTAATTGACCCCTTCTCCTTTCCTACTAGAGGGCCAGTGACTGTTGGGCAGGCCACTAGGAGTTTAGTCAGGCTAGTACGTTGTGATACCTGCTTGCTCTACTTCAACCTGAGTTGCTCTTATATTGGATAATTCTGTCATTTTAGCTGCCGTGTGGTGCCCTGCAGATTGGGAAGCTAAGTGTGATTACAGATGTCTGATGCTTCCTACTCCTGTTAGCAACCCAGCAACAAACAGGTACATGGTAATGAATATTTGACATCTAACTTGTGTTGCATAGCATTCAAACTTCATTATTAGCAGTTTTATGTACTACTTACTATATTGTCTGTGGGTAAGACACTTGCTTTATCTGATTTTGCTGACCTCTCCATTGAAGGTGCACAGCAACAACTACATCAGCACCCCCTGTTGCTGCTACAACAACCACTACAACAACAACAACAACCAATCCAGCAACCACTACAGCAGCAACAACAACCACTACAGCAGCAACAACAGCCTCTCTGAACACTACCACCTCACTATTGACTTCTATGAACAGTACATCACCAACAACATCATCTCTGGACAGCACATCAGCACCAACAACATCATCTCTGGTCAGCACAGCAGCGCCAACAACATCATCTCTGGTCAGCACAGCAGCGCCAACAACTTCCCTGGACAGCACAACAGCAGCACCATCAACAGCAACAACAGGAACATCTATGGGGAGCACAGCTATAGATAATACCACTATGGCACCCATGATCAGCACTGCTGACATCACTACAAGCACTGGTTCGTTAGTCATTGTTTGAACAGTCATTGAGGATAGACAAAAAATATCAGACAAAAAGTCACTTATGATACTGACAGTGAATTAAGTTCTTACTTGCATGTATATTGTATTGATAACCAAATGAGTATTCTTTCACCAAATCTTAAGTGTAGTTACACCATGTTTGTAAGCCTTACATGTTTTTACTTTTCAATATCTTTGTCAAAGCAACAAATTGATTAATAGAATTAAGTTTTGAAGGTTTTTTTTTTTCACTATATATATTTAATTCACCTAACCTGACAGAACTTACCAACAATACATAAAAATTGAAGTTTATTTCTTTAACTGACCTTTGTGGCTAAATTGTTCAAATCCAGGTAGGACAACAACCACCCAGCCACCTGCTGTACTAATGACAACAGAATGTGTGGAGGCTCCTGTTGAGTTCAGGAATGTACCAACATGTGTCTGTCAGCGAGGGAAACAGTTGGCTGCAGATGGTAGAACTTGTGAAGGTAGATAATACAAGTCAGAAATTCTATGTTTACCTAGGATGACACCAAAGTTTATGACTGTTACCTCATCATGAATCACTGACAATGATTCTACTTCAGAAATCACATTGTGTAGATCTGTAATTAATGGTGCAGTGTTAATTCTTGTCAAAGCAGCATTTTTAAAGGTTAATGTTACATATTTGTTTTAATCATAATAGTTAACACTTTAACATTGAATTCCCTAGTTTAAAATTATACATTTTCTACATTCTTCTTTCATTTATACCTGTGACTCAAAGAAAAGTAAATTTGTATACTAGAGGTTTAATACCACAATCTCAGTTCTTTTTGAAGAAATACCTATTGTGGGACTAATTCAAGTTCATTTGCTGATCAGCTATTTTGTACATAGCACTTACTGCTAGATCAATTAATTCATTTTTTTCCCTTAAATATACTTGCAGATGTTGATGAATGTGCCCTGTCCCCACCAGTCTGTGGTGATCCATCTGTCACACATGCCACCTGTGAGAACAAGCCTGGATACTACCTGTGTAACTGCCAGAGTGGGTATGTCATGGATGTTGACAGGAAAGCCTGCACATGTGAGTGTTTTCTGCCTGGTGACTGTTTGAAAAATCTTCATGTAGGTCATTGTGAACAATCTACAGATTTACCTGACAGTGCTATTTGCCTAATGTATGAGGGAGTGATTCAAGTGACAGTTGTCAATTCAAGTCAAGAGACCGATTTCAATTATGCTGTTACAGTCTTAGAATATCATTGTTATGTCTTGACAAGTCTGCTTGGCACTGGGGAATCCTTTGTGTTAAATGTAAGGCTTTTACATGGTTGTATCATAGAATTCCCCCGTACCGAGTGGACTTGTTCAGAACTGCCAGCTTTATGGGGAATGCTGTCTTCCATCTTCAATCAAGGAACAAGCCTTAGAATGAATACATTACACATTATGAATTTGTGACATGGACACAGTTGAATCAAGGCTTGACATTGATTTCATTGGATGCTGTTCACTGCCAGCTCTTCCTATAACCTCTGGGTCAGCTTGCTTGGCACTTGTGGAATTTTTTGCTTTACAAGACTTTGTGTCAAAGAATTCCCCAGTACTAAGCATGCTGGCCTGGGATTTCTGGTGATGACTGTTTAGTGAACAGATGAAATACACAATCAGTTAAATTCTTTATCACTGATATATGATAGATATTATTGTGATCATTACATTCTTTTCTTAGTCACTAAACTTCATTTTGGATGTACTGTATTCATGGTTTTAGCACTTTTTTTAAAGATCCTAGACATTTTGCTGCATGCATTGTACTGAAGAGAATAAGAAATGAAAAATGATTGATGTACGATATCCAACAGTCATACAAAACAGTTTTCTGCAATGGAAATATTCATCCAAGAGCCTCAGGCAAGATGTTTCAGAATCAGCAGTAGTATCCATACACATCCATGCAGATCTATTATAGTTGTTGATACCTTTTTAAAGAATGGGCTGTTAACTGTATCATCCCTAAACACTAGTTTGTAAAATATTATTAAATGGCTAATATTAAACATTCTCTGTTCATGTTTCATGTGTATCTAATATGTAGTGATTTCATTTTAAAGTAGCCAGCTCCCTTCCTATGCTTCAGTCATTTAAGCTTAATAGAAAAACCATAGTTAGTATGTCACTAAAGGCTTGTATGTATATTTCCCCTTCCATCCCACCTCACTCACTGTAGTGAACTCTGGTGGCTGGGGACCTTGGTCTGACTGGGGGCCTTGCAGTAAGTCATGTGACCTAGGCATGCAGTCCAGGACCAGGGTGTGCGACAGCCCTGCACCTAGTTTTGGCCAGCCAACATGTCAGGGGAGCAGCACTGGTGTGCAGATGTGTGCGGAGAATAACTGTCCCTGTGAGTCACAGCAGAGACCAAATTCTTAGTATTATACATGGCATTGTACATTGATATTAACTTGTATTTGAGACAGTACTTGATCCCTCTTGATGCTTTATAATTTCCTCCACATCTAATAGAACATTTTGCTTTTTGATGATGGTAACGGTACCATAGAAAGAAAAAAAACGTCAGAAAGAAATTAATGACAGGCTGCACAAGTATGATACAGTCCCTCCTTTTCCAAGTTAATAAGTTATAAAGAGGGAATGCTCATCCTTGTTAATAATTTACTATAATGTACAAATTTTCTGCAAGGCACAATAGATTGTAATAATGATCTTAAATACAATGATTATTCTATCTAGCACAATGGATGTTTCCAAACATGGGCTTGAAAGGTCTTAATTTTATCTTTCACCTCAGCTGATGCAACTGAAAGGGAGAATGCTGTTTTCTTGAAGTTTAAAGACATGCCTGCTGGAGAGGTGAGACTGAATAGATTCTATGATTCTTATCTTTTGATGGCCACAGGTGAACATAGCAACTTAATAATATAAGGCATAAGCCTATTTCTAATTCTCATGGCATTTATACTCTGAATCTGTATTCCAGTACCCAATGGTGGAAGCAGCTCTAAGAGCAAAGGTATCCAACCTGGTTAATAGGTACTGCAGAGGAAGGGGTGCATTCCCCATATGCTGCCCAGAGGCTTCAGAAGACCAAGGGTAAGTTATGATGTACTAGTCAGAAAATGCACCTTTTGTCATCAATATTGACAACGTGATCACTTGAAATATATTGATGTGTGTTCACTAATTCAAAACTCAGCCAGACAATGGTGACAAATTTTCATTTTGCAAAATATGCTTTCCTACGTAATAGGCATGTTGTCAATTCTAATTAAAGTGTTATTGATAATTGTGTCTTCATTTTTTTCCAGACCTAATAGAGGAGACATTGTAGGTGTGAACGACATCACTTTCATCCCTGGCACTCCAAGGGGCGTTGATAACGACAAGAATTTGGAGTAAGCATAATGTAGTCATATAAAAAAGGTTCAACTTAATTATTATAGAATTTAAGATAACTCTTTACCACTGGTCATCTTTTACCAGTATTATCATTTAGATAACAACATCTAAAAGACATTTCTCTCTTTTTCCAGATTTAGATATTTATCAGTTAAAATGTGATTCATGTCACTTCTATGTATGTCAGCCTTTGCTTAAGTAAACATATTTTCAAATTGTATAATTGAAAGTTAAAGTCTTTATGGTTACAATAATTATGATGGTCAGAATTGTCATCATGATGTCATCCATTTTCTTTGACTGAACATAAATGTCCCTTTTTTTCAGAGTTGGCATAATTGTCCACATCCCCCAGCAGAATGACCTTTGCACTCCTTCTGAGCTTGCTATGAGCTTGCCACACCCAGAACTGTCTAGGCAGCTGAACAGGACCCTAACTGGTTTCTACCTGTTTGATCGAGATGAGCTGAAGATAGCACTGCAGAGGGGCAAGACTGATGTGCAAAATGTAAGTCAGTTTGTTACAGGATGTGTCCTTTTTTGTTGTGTAGTTAAGTGCTCATGATCCTTTAGGTTCTCTTGAATCTTTGTTTACTTGACTGGTGTTGAAAGCAGACGTGGTTGCCCTGGACATTCTCTTTGTCTTGGACCACTGGGGTCTGCCATCATCATTCAATGCACTTGAAGTCATGACATCATGCATGCAGAACTTACCAAAAGTTGTGGGTCTAAAATAGTTACTGGCTGGGTCCTGGGCTAACATTTTGATGGTTTCTCGACTTTCTGTGCTAAAAGTATGAAATAATTATGAAAATGTGCTAATGTCAGGAAGTTAATGTCAAAACCATACAGTCAGGCTAGTTTGAATGCCCTAATAATGCTTTGGGGTATGATTATGAAGAATGAGATGTGCTTTCTAATTGGAAACAGAAGCGTAGTAATTGTTTTAAACAACTTCATAGATGGATTGTGCATTTCTCTTTATGCTAGCTCCTATAGTCTACACACCATCCATGGAGTGGCTAATAGATTGACAGCAGGAGATTTGATGGTTCTACATTATCTGTCAAAGACAGATGATACAGTGTTAAAAATGAACTGTATAGTACTGTTACAGGATTCATTTTCAAAAATAACGTTTTCTGCTTGTTTTCACACAGGTTGTTGGCTATACTCCACATGACCTCTTGGCAGAACCAACTGCTGCTGAGTCCGGCACGCCAGGCTGGGCTATAGCTGTGATTGCACTGGGCATCCTGGTCATACTGGTGTTAATCCTCATAGCTGTGCTCTATATATTCCGTTGGAAGTAAGTATACTCAGGCTACAAGTATATATGAGTGTGAATGTTTATTAGGAGTAAAATAAGCTGATCTACTGTCATACACAAAAAGTATGTTCTTGTTTAAGTTTTGTAAAATATAAACATCATAATATGTGGTGTGCTGTTTTTATTGAGCCAATTGCCCCTTTTTTAACATTGATGCTCTGTTTAAAGTTGAATCAAGCAATGATAATATGAGAAGAGATTACTTGCTGTTTACAACCTTTCACCAGAATTCCATTCATTTTAGAAATTTAGATTTATCCCTTTTTAACAGACTACATTACATTATTACCCATCATTTATCATTCATATACTGTGTGCAATGAGCATGGCCATTTCTGTTCTAATACTCTTATCTTGTGTGCAGGCCCAAGGCAACAGTGGAACCAGATACTGGGGAGAGCCATGCCTAAACTACCACCAGAGACCTCCTAAGTAAGGCATTGCAAAAAAGATTTACCATGATTAAGTCTGAATTTTTAGTACCTTTCTTGTAATGGATTGCCTCTATGGGTCAAACTTCCTACAGAAATAATTAAACCAAGTGACAGCCGTCAGTGTCCTAGAAAATTAGAATTTATAACTGGTAACCTGTAGCATTACCCACTGACAACAGAATTGTGCTGGTTCACTGGTAGCACAGATGGTGAAGGGTTGCTGCTAAAATTGTTCAAACATGCAGATATTACAAGCAGTTCCAGAATTTGGAGAACAAGACTTGATACCAGTCTGTCTTTGTGCATGATATCGGCTGCTTTGGTCATGTATAAAACATTGGATACGTTTGTGGGAATTTTGACCCATGATATTTGCAGCTGACATTATCCTGTGGTTTCTAGCTAGGTTTCTACTGAATTCCACTATAGGTGATTGTCAGTGCAGGTGATTGTACAGGTTAAGGGAGTACCGATATTTGCAATCATTATGGTTGGTGAAACTATGGCTACTAGGTCTCATCAGCTTTTTTACAGGCTTTGTCATCCACTTTTGGACTGTAGTCTTAATCTACATGCAAATGGCATATTGCATTATGCATTGTATTTACAGAAATGGTCTACATTAGGATCCGATGAGCAGGTTGTGCATATTGGGCATTTGCAAGCAGATAAAGGTGCAAAGTCAAAATTAGAACTGAAGAAGAGCTTCAGACCGAATGCCAAGTTTGCACTTCACTACGTTTACTAGGTTGTGTGTTCCACATGTCAATGACTTGTTACTGAGAAGATAGAATCACTGAAGGGAAACCTTAAGATGTGCAGGCGTGGTAAAGTTGCTATTAGGTTTACTAAGAGTAGCCGGCTGTTGCCTATAGGACAGGGATACTACTAGGTAAACTGAATGCTTCTTGAGAGCAAGATTTTGCAATGAGATAGTGATGTTTGCATTTGGTTATTAGGATCACTGACCAATTTCATGGATACTAGGAAGCCTCCGAATTTCATGGATGGTTGATCCGAATTCCAGTGTAAAATTACATCACAAGTGCAGATAGGGAGAATTTGAAATAGCTACAGAATGGCAATTTTCTCAACATTGTAAGGACAAAGTACATGAATGTTTTCAGTGACCTTGACGACTGTTAGGTCTCACCAATCGAATTATGTATTTTGTGCATTAAGAATGTAATAATGTATGGTAAGCTGTAAGGAAGGATTTCATTTTTTTTGTCAAATAAATGATGCTGCTGTTATTCAAGCATCAATTATGTGCAATAACTCCTCAGTGCAATAGATCAGATGCCACTGTAGATAGTGATAGATAAAATTAGTGCCATAGCATTGAAATGTTGTGCCATGGGTGAATATGTGGCAATATCACTGATCCCCATATGAGGAAATTGTTTTAATATTAGAATAATAGAAAAATGCTTGTGTGTATATACTGTATCTTCTATGCCCAAAGAAAATGATCTATATTGTATGATGTTGTTGAATTGACTGAAATCTGTCAGATTGTAGTCTTAACCAAAATATGTTTCCACAAAGTAAACATTTAGATACCGAAACTGTATTGCATATTTGCAATGCCACTGATATTGAGCTTCTACACAAGATGTTGAAATAAAGAGAAAGGAAGGAAACTGTCTCTACCCCAAGTTGTATATCATTTTGAGTCACCCACTCTTGTATTATGTAACATTATGGACATAAGTACATCTACATTTTTTTTTTATTACTACAATTTGAATAGAGAAAGGACAGAAGGACAGGTATATTTGCCTGTGTTTGAATGGTATCTAGGACATGTAATTACAGTTTTGTCTGTTTACCTGTGCAAAGAACAGGTATGTTTGCCTGTTCAAATTGAGGATGGTGACCAGCACTAAGGACAGGTATGTTTGTTGTGCATGGGTAGCATTCAGCATTATGTTTTGCCTGTGTCTGTATGAACTTCAGCACCAGGGACCAGTATTTTAGCTTGTGTGTAGATAGTATTCAGGGACAGGTATCTTTTCCTGTGTGTAGATGGTATTCAGCCCTAAGGTTGTGTTTAAATGACATTCAGAAACAGGAATTTTTTACCTGTGTGGGTTGTGGTCAGTACTAAGGGTATATTTGCCAATGGTGTCAGTGTGAATGGTATTCACCTCACCTCACCGGTCCCATAGCCTCACCGGCCGTATATGGTATTGAGGAACAGGTATTTGCCTGTATACAATGTAGATACCATTCAGGACCCAGAGAGATGTGATGCACAATTTGCCTGTGTTTTAATGGCATTCAGCACCAGTCGGATATGTTTTCTTTGTGTGGATGGAGTCCTAAGCACAAAGGATTGCAAATATGTTTACCTGTGTGTGGATGGCATTCAGCACCAGGGACAGGTATATTTGCTGGTGCAGCACCAAAGACAGGAATTTGTGCCTGTTTGGATTGTGTTATGTACTAAGAACAGGACCAGTAAGTTTGCCTGCATGTGGATAGTATTCAGCACCAGAGACATAAGTAGTTTGCCTGTGTCTGGATGGTGTTTAGAACCATTGACAGTTGTTATGTTTCCCTACGTGTGAATGTTGTTCAGCACTTGGAACAGGTATGTTTTTTTACTTTGTGTGGATGGTGTTGAGCACCATGTACACGCTTTCAGGAACAGGTACAATAACCATGGCAGTTATTAAAGGATGCCTTTGAATATCTACAAAATGATATTCAGATGATCTACAAAGTGTTATCAAGTTTTATTCAGCTGTAAAACTAAATTCAGAGACCTTATATATGTCAGTTGGTCTTTGAGACATAAAACATCATTTGGCCAACTTTTGTAAAATTTTCACGTTTGGCGAACCATGCAATGATATATTTTAATGATGTGTTGATGATACTCAATGTACATGACATTGTAATGGAATCTGGTATAGTCATCAACTGTTGTCAATATTTTTTACTAACCAGGCAAAAAGAATTGATAAGATCATGGTAACATTCAATGTTTAAAAGTTTTATTAGTTCCTTTGTGACTCCCAATTCCAAAACACAGAAAGTTTATTAGTATTATTATAATAGTAAATTGTACCATCAATAACAAAGTCTGAAATTCACCCTGAAGTATGATATACATTGTACTGTTAGCTCTTACAATATTTGCTAATTAGCCCTAAGTGCGACAAAAGACATACCGAGGTTAACAATACAATCACCATGATTATAAGAAATACACTGAAACTACTGAAAGCAATAATCTAAGGAAAGGCAACTGATTGTTTAGATTGAATTCTCATTTAGTCAACAGGCAATTCCCATTGATCCATGATTCTGCAGTAATTTGTTAAAGTCCTGAATACAATATGTAATACATTAATTCCATTCAATAAGCACTTAAACCTTAATATTGAATACAATGCATCTGTAACTACATGAAACATAGCATGGCTGAAATATTCAGTCAATCTGTCTGGCTATATGTTATCAACCAAATATACATGATGATATTATTGTGACAGAAGCAAATTTCAGTCACACATTGCTACTGGTCTTGGTTAATATGATTATGAACACTTAGTATTTCAGCCCAATGTCTGCTGTCCAGATTTGGAAATAGAATTTGGCATCATGAGATAAAGTATTGCATAAGTGTGTCAGCCAGGCACACTTACAATTATTCCAATTTATCATGCCTTACATGATATAGCTTGTAATCATCTTTCCCTCACTCCTAAAGAAAAATCAAGGCCACAATCTGTCATCTAAAACATCCTCATTCATTCTTCTGGTGCATCTCTGTAGCTAAGGGTGGCCTAGGTACAGAGACAGGGGCACGGCAACGATGGAGGAAATAATGTAGAGGACCAGGCACAGACGGTCCAGCACGTGGGCCAGCACCACCCACTCGCTCTCCTCATCTTCCTTCTGTTGTCCCATGGCTTCAATATTGGCATTCAGGCTGTCAATGCTCTCCCTGATCCCACTGATCATGGCACTCAGGTTGGCATCGACTGGCTTTGTCTGCTCACCAGTTGACTTTTCCTCCGCACGCTGTGGCCCTTCCTCCCAAAGGTTTGTGAAGGAGCCATTCTCATAGATGACATCTTTTTTGCTTCGACCCACCTCCAATGTATAAGACTTCTTGGCCAGGTTTCCCATCAAAAGGCATTGGGCCATGTACCTGTGGAAGAACAGAGCACATTGTCAGCTGCATGTTGTAGAATTAGAACTGCATTGGTATACATACAAAATCTCTAACATGCCACATGATTTGTTAAAATATTACAGTTATACATAGTTTTTAATTTAAAAAAAACACAAGGACAATTAGCACAATCTCAGTTTGGCATAGTATTTCCTACCAATATTGCAAGGAAATTTTTATAGTCCTTTTTCTGCTACCAAATCATGCAGAGTAACCTATAACATTATCATTTTGCAATCAACATCCCAGATACAGAAAGACCCGATACAGATACAGACGACATTCATTGTAAATTGCAGTGTTGGTATTCTACAAGTCATGTACTATACACATGTACAAGGGTACAATGTACATGTACCTGAGGAAGACAGTGCGAGCCCAAGAGGGGAGGTCACCCTCCTTGCCAGATATGATGATGATGGCCAGAGTCACTAGCATGAAGAATGCCATAAAGGACATGGACACAACCACAAAGGTCCCTGGAATGGAAGAAATGACATCAAAGGTTCATCATATTGATTTACATGTATAAGAAATCGTTACACTGTAAGAGTAGTCTTGACTTTTAATAGTTAAAAAATTTCAATGGTTCTAACACTTGAAAACAGATAAATGTAAAAAAAGTCTAATAACAATATCAGCGTTAGGTGTTGAAGCTTAAACTTTCCATAATTTTTATATATTTTGCATCATTTTGTACTATCACCAATACTGTACATTGAGGACAAAAAATTCAAATGTAGAAATGACAAATTAAATACATGTAAAATGAGCTCATGGTTCACAATTCATTATATGTGATACTGGCAGAATTGTTCAATATAGAATATCACTGTATTGGAGAACCTTTAAGTTAATAGATAATTGAATACCAATCATAGAATACTCCAAAGCCTCATCTGTCTCTTAAATTCTAACAACACCAGTATTACATGTACGTGATGTCAAATATCTGATGGATAACTTGAAAATGCTGTGAGATGGCCTGACTCACCAACAAATGGGATGTTAGTGGAGCGTGGAAGGAAGCTTGTGATGACGACAAGTGATACCACCATTGACAGCAGAACAGCCATCCCATAGGACAAGCGGTCTCCCTGCAAGTTAAAACATGTACATGTTCACTTACACAGGTGTAAATGCATCTTGTAACAACACAATCAAATTTTCATCATCGTGCTGGCTCTCCTTCATCTGTGTGTAAGAGGACAACTCTAACCTTGTCTATAGGGATGAGGAAGGTGATGGCCATGAGAATGGCGAGGATGATGGTAGGAGCGATGGTGGTGCACATATGGTATGTTGGGTTCCGCTGTAGTGCCAGATTCAGGCAGCCTGTGTCGTTTGTACTTTCTGCAGTGATGGTGACAGACCACTCTCCTGTGGACGTCTGGGAGGAAGTACTGCAGTTCAAGTTGTTCTCTGCTGTCGTGTTACCCTCAAGGGGACAACTCAGTCTCTCACCTGTTGGACACAATATAGACTTAGACTTCTGCACATTCTAAATTTAGAAAATAAAGGGAACCTTTAATGACTCACTCATGCCTAATATCTTTGTAGAGCAATGTAACAGCTTTACTGAATGATGTATGATATGTTATGTGAATCTTTGATATCATAAAAATAGATAACGTTATATTCTGAATACATTATGAATATTTCTATCACATGTGTCATGCCCAACATCTAAGAATAACTTATTAAACTTGGCAATCATCACCTTTAGTAAGGTCTGTCTTCAAACACACAGGACATGTCATGGAGTCAAAGGGGAAGAGGTACTGGTCAAGGTCACAGGTGGTAGTGACCAGCGTCTGCACCTGCCAGATGACCTCCCCTGATGATGTCAAAGTCACATCCACAGTTGGCAATCTGGTGAAGCCAGTGTCAGCACTGACATGGGGAAAGGGAAATCTTACTGTTGTCATTTAAGGATTTGCATGGTGATATCAATCTTTAGGTTGTTTGACAACCACTATCCTGTATCTATGAATACCAAATCTACCTCTGCTGCCAAACCTGGATATATCCGGCACACATATACATATACATGTACATGTCCTGTGTACCGCACCTGGATATATCAGGGATAGCTTATAGTAGCAGCTTTGCGCGTGCGCAGCACACTAATCCAGGAAGTTAGGGACTTCGACCTTGTGCCTTCTTTCTGGAGGTCAGCAGCCAACCCTGGCACTGATAGCATTTTATAGTGCTGAAACTCTGGCAGTTTTAACCTTGCCAAGCAAACTGAAAGATGCATGATGGTATTCTTGTATGCTTGTATGATCATGAAGTAGAATTGTAGGAGACTTAACACTAGGTCAACACTGCCTCTCAGTAGATGGCTTCATTTGTGTTGTAACACAAAGCACCTTCCTTGCAGACAATTGTGACTGAATGATCATGATAATATGTTTCTAATATTTTTAATTTTCTGTTCTGTTGGGAGAGTCAGATGATCATTTTTATAAAGAGAGAATACAATTTCAAAAAATCCAAACCCTTCTACAAATGTGTTTGGCTCTTATAGCACCATTGATATTCATATACACACAAAGTCCCAGAAGTAAATTAGCTTGACTCACTTCCTCTGCAGAATCACAGTAGGAGCCCAGACCCTCTCGTAAGCCACTTGTAGGGTGTCTATGTTGCCATATGAGGTAGGTGTCCAAGACAGCCTATTGTCAATCCAGCGCTGCATTTTTGGGGAAACACAAGTTTGCAGTTGAAAGTTAGTTTCTGGCATACTCAGAAGCAATTCAAGCTACTTCAGATCAATCTATAAGGAAATGCCATAATCTGCTTCAACTTTAATCTATTAAAAGTTCTAAGAAGATGTAGGAATCAAATTTGTCAATGTTCAACTCACAAATTCCACCACAACTTCAGTCTGCACTTCTGGTCCAGTCTCATCCTATTCACATGCAAAAAAAAAAACAGAAAATTGTTCTGAAATCATTTTAATGGAGATTTTGTTTTTGGCCACCTTATGCTAGGATGTATTGAAAAATGTACATGGTTAATAATCATTACATATCTGGTCAGGAATGTATTTTTGTTGAAAGGAAATATATCAGATTAAGTCATTACATACATGAAATGTTACAGACATTACATTATGCTTTAGATATCACAATTCAAAGATATGAAGATTGTAACCCTATATGAGACAACAAAAAGCTGTCTTGAAATTTGGAATTATGTTAACGTTAATATGTATCTTAACAGTGCACTTTACTTTAGTGCTGCCACTATGGTTAGTCTTCTGTATTAGAGAGCTGGACTATAGAATAGAGACAGCTCATAATTACCAATGACACTATGTTGACAACATGTCCAGAGAACACTGTAGTGACGTCTACTGGCAGCTCGGAGGGTGCTGCCTCTGCACTGTACACGTCAAACAGATCCTCCAGCAACTGTCTGTACTCATTCACTGTGGTATCAGTACAAAAGGAAGAATGTCCCAAAGCAGCAAATGTTGACTTTAATGTTCAAAACACCAATTTTTCATTTCATCTACATTCATGTTCCTCAAATCTGCAAAGTTATTATACTAAAGCTGTATTTACCAATACAAGTAGGAAGACTGCTGCTCCAAGTGGAGTTGTCCAGACACTTGATGACTGCAGAGCCCTTCAGTGTGTAGGTGGAGGCACACTGGTACGTCACCTTATCTCCTGGCCAGTAGAACTCTTTCACAGGATGGGCTTGAACATTTCTGGGGAGGCCTCGGTTGCGGCAAACCTGTCCTAAAATACAGGATTTTGGTAGTTTTAACTTAAGGGTCCATGACCTACAGTCCAATCTGTATCAATGGAGTCTCAGTACATGTATGAAAAACATTATCATTGTGTACTAACACAGTCACAACTCACCACTACATGGCGGGACACGACAATACTCCCACTGGTTGTCCACGTAGCACCACGGCCGTTCTGCAACATTACCGGGGTTGCGGCAGTTGTTGTTGTCCAGGTTGGCCCATTGGAAGTTGGTAACCTCGTACTGATGATCTGCCCAGGCAGTACAGTTCCGCCCAGTCTCAGTCACAGCAATCTGGCCCCTGAAGTTGGCTCCCTTCCCGTGGTAACAGTGTACTGACAATGGACAACAACTTAGTTGGAGGTTGATTCTAATGTTAACAGCAAGATTTATGTGTTTGCATGAATACACTTCAATTAAGTTAAGATACTTGTAATGGTTAGAAAACACTGGTTACATGAAATGTGGAAAAACACTCATGGTGAATTTTACATAATAATTTGTTATTTTGCCATATCCAAATGGCAATTGCTTCACATTCTATCACAGTCACTGCACATCTACATTTGAACAATGAAAGAGAAATTCATTAAGCTCACGGGATGTTGGTCCTTGCACACAGTTGTTGGCATCCTGGCTCTCAATGATGTCACAAGAGGGGAAGTCTGATGGCCACTCTGCTTCACTCTCACAGGCTGACCTGAACATTTGACAAAAATATACAATGATTAACCAATCAACGCAGACCACAATCTAGGAGCATTATATCATCATCATCAAATACTGATAGGAGCTCAGTAACCAATGTCCGGCTAATGGAAATTTCAATTTCTACTCTGATTTGTTGCTTTTACCAGAATTAGACCATGACCACAGATAAATCCACTACTTTCCCTGCCCAACAATATCGTATAAACTGCGTTTGGTCAGTCAATGTTTTATCCAATCAGGATGCAATTAATACAAAGCTGTCACAAAGCTCAGGCCTTTAGATTATACTGCTAAAAGGCAGTCTGAAGCATTGCATGCAAAATCCTATGGAAAATTTTCATTTGATTCAGTGATATTAATTCCAATGAGTGTCGCCCTTATCACACAGCAAAAGCATGAATAACGATCGATTCCAGTTGCTTTGAAAAGATGAGTAGACATAAGCAAAGAACTATATCCAGGGATAATGCATGTTTAGATTAAGTAACTATGTTAGAAATTGTGTGCCTGCTATTGTTTATTGCTTTTTTATATGTTTGGGGTAATGTTTGAATTGTCAGACTGAGTTAAGAACTGAAAGCCATCCTATCAATTAAACTTTGGTGGCTGCAGTGATGATGCGCTTGACTACCCTGGGAAACCAGCTCAAAGAAGCTTCACAAAGAAGAGTTGCCTTACGCGCCCGCAACCATACACCCTCCACATGCACTACCAGCTGGCCCCATTTACGCCGGCCCCAGACTATCGCTTGCACGCCTTGTGGGAGTCTGTGTTTTCCTAGGGCAGCACTTGACTGACCTTATTTCTTCACACCAGGACCTACAGGGAGCTTTGCTGGTGGCGGTGGAGCGGTCACACGAGGGAGACATCATCTCACACACAAACACGGCAATGTCCACATGGCAGAGGCTCCGCATCAGGCTCTTCAGGCTAGGGGGGAAACATCATAGGCATTGATCAGCATCATTATACAAGATGTTTGGGATTATTTTGCTTAACAGCTTCAGCAACTGTTAAGCTAACAAGTTACATGAACCTGTTGAGTATTAGATATAGTTAGTGCAGTTAGACAAAAATTTATAGTTATGGTTATAGTTAAAATTATAATTTACTATGCCCTGCAAGCATAAGCTACTAAAATGATAACACTATACTGTCCTGTTTCAAACACAAGTTATGTAATGTGTGTATTTGAATATCATACTGGCAAGGAAACACTAATGAGCTTTAAGTTACCACATATAGACACAAAATTCCCGAAAGCCATCCTGTATCAAACATAACTTCACCTGCTGTATTCTTGGGAGTTCTGCAGTTCATTGGCAGTCTTGTGCCCAATCATGTTTGGGAAGGACACATAGTTAGAACCATCTCTCCTCGCACATAGATCCTCCAGCTCACCTTGTAGTGGATTACACTCTGAAGAGGCCATGAAAACACATGAAAAAACATTTCCTATTTCATGTCAACATTAAACAAAATAATCATACTCCATGTAACTGTGTTACATTTCATTTGGAAAATTGTGTTGATAAATAGTTAGCAATGCACATATAGGCTTCAAATCCCCAACTAGGCCTGACCTTAAGATAGATATGTTCTGTCCACTGAGGTAACCTGTGGGATTGGCTGTTATTCGATATTTTCACATTATGCTTGAAATATTCACAATTACGCAAATGCTCCTATCATCACAAAATGTGTTGTCCTTACGGCAATCCTTTTCATCACTTTTATCCCAGCAGTCAAACTTCCCATCACAATACATGGACAGGGGGATGCACTGGGCATTATCATCACACAACTCTTCACCTCTCTGGCACGGCAGAGCACCTGCAAGAATTCAGACATATTGAAGATATCGGTTACAGAACAAAACGGGTTGAATAAGGTGCATTACAATAATTTCAATGAATTTGTTTCCAAGTCAATTTTGCAGTACTAGTATATATGCAGCTGTAAATACTGGGAAAGAGCCCACAGACTTTGTTTGTATGACTGATCAAATTAAGTTGTCATACACTGACACTCAAATGTATTGGCATTTATAGGGTTACAGTAATTTGGAAAAACAGCACAGAAATGGAATTCTGAATGAATTGCTGTACCTCTGTCCCTTGTTGTGTAAGATGCACTGAAACCTTCCTTGGAGTTTTGTCCATCACTAGAGAAAATGACTGACACTATGTAGCTTTTTGGTCTCACCACCAATTTCTCAGTCAGTTCCCCACAGAGCCTCTCTGCATCTAAAGAAAGTAACAAAAGGCAGTTGCACTGGGGCAGATACAAGACATATTCAAGCCAATTAATGACTGGAAGTACATTTTAACTTGGTGTGGCAGTTCAAAACTTGTGTGAACACCAGATTTTCTCTGATGCAGTTCTACTTGTCATGATCATCACATAAGTGCTAGAAAGAGAAGCACCAAACAGCACAACAACACTGTCCTTGGTGCTGAAGTTCATTTCACACAATGTGGTTAAATCTGGCTATCATGTGACAGTCATATTTTTATTTTAGCATCAGGAATCTTTTCTTTGCTGTCACCTTGTTCACCTTATCATATTGGAATACGTATAACATAGGTAAGCAGGAGCAAGAATCTTAAACAACTGATCATCGCATCTGTAAGGTGTGGTAGGATATATACCTTGGGTTTCACCACTTTGAACTGAAAAAAATAGAAATGCCTTGTTAGCAAGAAAAATTAAAAGTGATGTGACCATTACAATTTTAAAACCATGCATGGAAGCTAATTATTGAATAATAATATCCCAAGACCAGTCATACGGATGTCATACAGGTCACAGTAAATATTATGGTACAAAAATATTTTCAAACAGTGTTATCCAGAACACAACTGACACCATTAACATTTTTCAGTTTCAATTTGGTTGTTATCTCTTGTACAATGTGATAGTGATCATTCTGATAAAGAACAATCAAAGGCATAGATGAAAGGTATTCACATCTGATGCTGCTGAACTTGCTGTCTGGCCATTCCCCATCAAATATCCTGACATAGTCGTAGGGACAGTTCCCATCAGCTGGTCCCCCCTCCAGCTTGAAGCTGTGGAAAGATATCTCAGGGACGAGGTGCGGGGAGACCCTGATGGACCAGACACAGTCTCTGTTGTTGCCATAGTTGCCTCTCCCAAAGTTGGGTGACTGGAACGTGCTGTTTAGTCCACGTAGAACTCCTCCACATCCACTTGCTACCATGTACCAACACATGAAAAAGTTAAATATCAGAGTATCAGACCATTCCTCTCTAATTTGAACTGTTATACCCACTTCACCAAACTGTTGTCACATTTGAATGAAAAGACTCTTTTTACACAACCATTATTTTATTCATAACTTACGTTTCGGTGACCGTCTGTCACCTTCTTTGGGGCAATGCTGACTGTTTCACATTGTTACTGCAGCACAGGTGTCACTGCTCACAGTTCAGATGCGGTCACATAAAGTATTAACAATATACAGACTGATATTCAGGAGATGTCAAATTTACTGACTCAAACACAAACCCCAGGCACATGAACACTGAACACATACCACTGCCTGGTCCTTCTGGTCCACCCGCTCCCGGCTGGTTTGTGGCACGGTTGATGTAGCAGTCCTCAGAGAATGGCAGGGTTGCACAGATGTCAGGCACCAGGTCGGTAAGGTTCTGACAGCTGGCCATGATGTCTGGACACCAGACCCTGGGGGTTCAACAAGGACAAAGACTTTCTCTAGGTTATCTACATTTGTATGTTATTACTATCAATATTATCATAGGTTTTAGCTGGTGCCAATGGTGGTACACATAGAACACAATGGAATCTGAGTTTAGTAAGATACTCCATGGTATATATCTTGCCCAGCTGGATCATAACAGTTAACACAATACACAATTTCACATATTTTGTTAGCTTTATACAAGTGACATTCTTCCTGTAATGTGTACCTGCATGGTGGCTTGATCATATTTCCCACACACTTGGGAGCCAGCAGGGAACAGACGAAGGCAAACACGTCGTCATGGCAAGGGTGGGGAGTGGACTGTAGAGCCTGCAGACTGCCGAGGATCGGGGAATTCAGAAGCACAGTCTCGTTCTCATGGCCGTACAGGTTGGGGTAGACCATCGTTCCATAGTCAATGGTACCCTTGCAAATGCTGAGTTCTGATGGGATCTGCTCACACACTACGGAAAGGACAAAACCAACGCTGAATTCTGAACTGTTGATTGAACATGTAGAATACAATGGCATCAGAGGCGCCAGGTTTACTTGCTTTGCGTTCATTTTGTTTCGATCTAATCAATATAAATTATAACTTTTATATTTTTCTATAACTTATGTAGAACCCTTGAAAAAGCAAAGTCCTTTCAGATGCCACGCCCCTTTTTGAAAACATTACAACTGGTTAAGGAAGGAAGCAGGGCAGCTATCTACGTATTGTCTTACCACAGTTCTGTTCGTCACTCTCGTCTTCACAGTCATTTGAGCCGTCACAGATCTTGGCGAATGCCACACATCCCAAGAGGTCAGCACACTCCTTCTCATTCTCAGAGCATGTGGGTGGATCTGGATAAGCAAGCAAACTGGTTATAACTTTAATTCGAGATGGAATTCAAGCTGTGGCTGGTATTGGTGCGTCTACAGACATGAAGTCCCTGGCCTAACGTGAGGAAATGCCGAATATGTAGAGCGCTTCAAATTCTATAAACTGACGACACTATAGTAATACTGAGTATTCGAGGTCACAGTATATGTAACAAATGAAAGTTGGCATCAAACTTTTTGGCATGTGATATGCAAAACATATCAAATCGTAAAATCCCTTCTTTATCTATGTGAACAATAAGTTAAGTAAGCAATGAATTGCACCTTTATCCACAGCAACAAATGAGGCGTTGAATCCAGTCCCGGAGACCCACTCATCAGATTTGAAAGTCACGGTCATGATGTTAGTCCGAGAAGTGTAATTCCTCATTACAGTAAAATTGTCAGGTTTGGTACCGCATAATTTTCCTGAAGGAAGAAGGGCATGAAGAAGGGCAGTGTACCAAAACCTGCAGCTCTAAAATACTGTATGGCAAAGATCCCGAAAAATTGCTCATACCACCTGAAGGAACCCGTTTCCAATGTTATCTATTATGTTATAATCCATCCCGACTTGGCAAAGTATAGGCGGGGGTGAAATGAAACAAAACTGGCCAATCATCAATACTTCAAAACATTATGATAAGTAATGCATGTTGGAGGGAACAGGGGGAGCAAGTGTAACATCACAGTCCCATACCTCCATCAGGGGTCTTCTTCCATAGATCCACACCTGGATATATTCCTGAGACTTCACCATCTATGTACAATGCAGGCAAAACTGGTTCAACCAGACTGGCAACATTTGCGAGCAAATACAGCATATTTCAACCATTTCCCACCATATGAAAGATGGACTGTTTCAAAGTTGAAAGGAAAAGTCAACCCCTGTGCAAAATTAGACTATTCGTTGGGCACCTCA
Source organism: Branchiostoma floridae (assembly GCF_000003815.2). NCBI lineage: Eukaryota > Metazoa > Chordata > Leptocardii > Amphioxiformes > Branchiostomatidae > Branchiostoma > Branchiostoma floridae. Next base: position 17,509,946 of record NC_049980.1, on the reverse strand, counting down.
AACTTAAAATTGACCAGTTCAAAAACACTTCCACTGAAAAACTGGACTTCGCACATAATCCCCCCGGTCCAAAATCGAATTTTGAAAAATTCACCCTGCATTTGAATGGTCCTTTCAGTCATGGGTGGCTAAGCATTTGAACGAATTTTGTAAGATTCATACCAATTTTGTTTCACAAAAAAAGAAACAAAGATGTGACTGGTGTATGTAATCAATTCCGTCATGTTATCTTAACTTAGTTACATCAAAATACTAAATGATTCTGCAATTCTGTAATCAAGAAATGTTTTAAGATTGTTAGCCAGAGTTTCAAGTGAAAAAAGTGACTTGCACATCTGCATACTTTATGCATGCACTTGAGTAGTTGTGATACTTTCGCGTTGATTAAGCAAATTAGGGATTTTTTTGCATAATTGGTATCTGCTAATCTTCTACCTGCCACAAACTACACCTGTTACATGTATTTGATTCCTATTATGGAAAACACTGTTAATATAGATTTTCTCATTAATTATGCAAATTTGGACCTAATTTGCATAATTTGCATTTCACTTTGTACATCTCTGCTAAAAATACCCACATGCTGAATATCATGGAAATCCGTCGTTCCTATTTTCCGTCATGCTCCTTGGAACGAAGAGTTTGACCAGAATGCCCCTGCGGTTCCAGAGCAAGCTGCTAGGGAAGGGGACCCAAACATACATCACTTTTTCCTTACATCACAAGCTATCTGCCACCAAAAAAATCAAGATTATAGTATGTCCAGGTCAAAAGATACGAAAAATCGAAGTTCTGCTGCAGTACCAAGGTCGTACACGAGGGGACCCCAAATCGACCCTGACCTTCGTTTTCCAACACCTACCCACATACCAAATATCATTACAATCCATCCAGAGGTCCTAGAGCTTTGGGGACCATAAATATCCGGACACACAAACAGACACACAGACAGACACACAGACTCACCAAAAACTATACCTCCATTTGTCATGGAGGTAATAATTACGCTAATAACGTTACTGTTAGGCGGAAATAAGGTAAAAACTACCAGAGTTCTCATTAATGGCGTCTCCATCTTTCCCCTCAAGTAGGACATAGTCGTTAGCGCAGTGGTCATGGTACTCCACATCAAAGCTGTCAAACGTCAGGACCACTCTCTTGTCGATGTCCACAGTGATGGTCCAGATGCAGTTCTTGTTACGCGGATACAGGCCCGGATGGTTGGGGGAGAACACGTACCCCGAATCTCCCCCAAGGGCTTGCTGCCCACAATCTGGAAATTTATTTTGATTTTTGCAGATAGTGTGATAATGGAAAAATAAATGATATTGTGACTTTGTACAACATTTTGATTTAGGCTCGTAAGGTATACAAGTTGGTCAATAAAAAGCATCGACAATTTAAAACTTTGAATGGTAGCGGCTACTATTCAGAAAACAGACACTAAGTGTTGGGCATGGTTGAGCGATCTGGTCAATTTTTTGGGCCAAAGCAAGCAAATTTTATGACATCCGTGCACTCGTTAATTCTCGACAGATTTCAGGGAGAAAAAAAACTATTTTCTTCTTCATCTGAGATGGTCAACTTGGGTTCCAAAAATACAAAATATGTTACGTTGTGGACTATTAATGATTGTACCTGTAGACGTGACACTGTAGCTTAGCGAGGTAGCCATGACTCAGTAGTTGTAGTTGTAGTGAAACTAAATTTAGTTGGATAGTTGCAAAAGTGGTACCACAATGGAAGTCATGAGTGTAGTTGCCAACTCGATAAGTGATACCAGTTTACCACACTATTTTTACTTTAACAACACTATAGTTCACTTCTATAAGACAGGAATAAATGATTTGTTGTCTGAGCCATGTTTTGTTAACTTAAATTCTTAATATGGTGTCTATTTTGAAAATTACCCATCCTGTTTTTTTCGCCTCATTATTTTTGCAG
>NC_049980.1:17491033-17507223 GCF_000003815.2 Branchiostoma floridae | reverse complement strand
TATTCTAACATTGTGGCCCATGTGGCAGTATGTAGGCTGGCTTTGTAAAACACTTTCCTTTCTTGTGTCATTTCTATTATGCCCGCGCATTCCATTCATTGGTTGAAAAGATTCCGACAACAAAATAAGCAACATTTATTGATCTCTTGCCTTTTTTGAGGAACGTTTTGTGTTCCCTTGTCCGCGTGCAAGAGGTCATGGGAGGTTCATTGTCATAGATTTATTCACCGTCGACCGCGCGAGGCTCGCTTATATGTGAGGGGGACAGATTTTGGGCGAAAAATACGCAAGACCATCTTAAGATCTTAAAATCAGCCGACCTTCCTGCGATCGCGAAGTACGTATAAGGAATTTGGAAGAGTCGGCAAGCTGGGCAAAAATGAAGTTTAAAACTAGGTGGTGTAGGAGACTGATACTGGGGAGAGGAAGACTGAGCAACACGATTCGGTTGGAAATTCAATGAAGAGTGTTTGCTATGGGTGCCTGGTATTTGAAAAGACATCGGCATACGTTTGCCAAATCAGATTGTAAAACGTCCTCGGGGCGTTAAATTCCGAAACATTTACCGCCCACACAATGAATCAACTTTAGACCTCATATGTTTGGCCTACGAGCAACTCTTTTCATGAATGAAAATGTAGCAAAGTGTGGGGTCGATGCTTCGACTATTGCCGAAGTTCAGAATATTCCGTATGACTCAGGTCTGATAGATTCCGGCTGTACACGTTAAAGCTTTCTTCATTAAGGCGCCTTCGACTTCACCGATGTCCCATGCACGTTGCAAGTAAAGTAAGAACCGTGACTGATCAAAACCAGCTTTAAACATATTCTGGACACCTTACCTCCACATGATAATCGCTCTACATTTTTAGGGTTCCTTTACCTGTCTTCAAAAGTCTCTATTTTGCCGATGGCCTTTAGCATTCAGCAGTTGTCCTTGAAAGAAAATCCTGCCTTTTTTGTGCTTAACTCATCGACTATGTTTGGAGCCAAACACCTCAAAAGGTAGGGCATATGTCGAGTCATACTCCATAGAGCGTAGCAGAACGGGCCTTTTATGTCTAAACTCCAATGGGCCCTGAAATATTCATGGCATTGTGCGATAGACCAACGTGTTTTGTGAATAGCTAAGCTTGTATGAATACCTCTAGAAAACAGTGTTTATTGTTCTTATGATCAATTATTTTCTTTTTATTTGAACGAACAACTCCCTGTCTTCAGTTAATTGAAATGAGGCCAATTTCACGTCATTCCTTATTCAAGCTAGAGTCACGTCTCAAAGAGTAGGTAAATACGTGATTATTGAGCCATGCATGATAGATGAAAACTCTTGTACTGTTACATTCCAACTGATAATGGAGATTGGTGAAATATAGGCCTGGTCAAACCTATGCAGCCTTACACGTCCTATACTAAGTTACATATACAACAAGTGGTTTTGAATGAAATAAACGTCGATCTTCTGACAGTATATCATTCTTTTCGCCGTCTTTACAAATCCTTGCCGTGACCCCCATATCTTTAACATACTCGTATACTCTTTACTTTACTAAGTTAGAAACATACGTTGGGCGATCGCAATACGATCATCATAGCTGAGGGCATTCTTTGCAAAGAAGTGCACATGTCCTGAATTTAGCCATCTTTTTTGCAGAAACAGTTGCCTCACATCCTTGTCGACACGTGGTTCTATCGCAGCCTGCTTCTATGGCATCAAAATAGCGCGGCAACATACGACAAGTGTTTTCATGCCGCAGAATTTCCAAGCGGGTATTTGACCGGGCCCGGACATATGCACGTAAGTTAACTCAGTGTGAGTAGATGTGCCTAGGACCGTTTGATTAACTAGGATCGTTTCCCTGTATTTCATTTCTTTGACTATGGTACTGAGCAGTACGGATGTAGAATTAAGTAACATCGAAACATCTTTGTACTCCAAAAGTAACTCCTTGTGTGTATATATGAGGGTCTGCATGCCTTTTTCCGTTAAGCGTTACGAGCCATTTTAATTCACCGTTAATCGTTACCGACCCTCTCTAATTCAACGTTAACCGTTATCGGTATATTCTTCGTGAAGCGTTACTGCTCGTTTTAATTCAACGTTAACCGTTATTTGTCATCCCAAATTCACCGTTAAGCGTTACCAAGAAATTATTCGTAACCCGTTATACACACGAAGTCAAATGCCAGATAGAACCCCGGAAAATGCAGGAAATGGCGTTTCAAAGGGTCCAGATTTCAAAATTTTCTCCGAGCCTCCCGGACGTCGGCTCTGGACAGGGTAAAATATGTTGCGGAAGCGTCGCCCTCAAAAACTTTATCACTCATACAGATTTCAGTGTAAACTTAGCTTAGTTTCGGGCAAAAAATACTCCTAGAATGCAGAAAAATTAGGTTTCTCTGGGCCTTTGGCGCTCACGATGACATGGTGAAAATATGTTTGGGGCGTGGGTAGGCACAAAAAACTTTTCTCTCTAATAAAATGTCATTTAATTTAGCTTCGTCTTACAGCAAAATGTGTCCTTCAAAATGCAGTAAATGGCGTCTCAGACGGTCCAGATCTTAATTTTCCCGGACTTATATTGCAACGTCTCGTGCCTTCTGAGCTCGAAATGGTAAAATATGTCGGGGGCGGAGGCCAAAGCTATAATCATTGTGTAAGTTGATGAAAATGTCAAAATCAACCTACCTTAGTCAGTCGGCAGAATTTGCCGAAAATGCAGGAAACAGCATTTCAGAGGGTCTTGATTTTAAAATTTTCCCGGGGGAGCATACCCCCGGACCCCCTGGGATGGATCGCGCCTTCGGCGCTCCATGTAGTTCAATAGTTCAATCCCCCCAATAAGAAATTTGCTGCCGCCGTCTCTGTGGCGGGCCGGGAACTCTGCCTCCGTCAATTTACAGATGTCATGGACATTGTCCCTGTCATTCCTCCGGGTTCTGGGCAGCTTTTGCTTTGTCATTAGTCGGATAATTTTCCCCCATTGATATAACTACTCTATCGTTGTATGAATTGGAATGCACGTCAATGTTACTTTCAACGGTGGTATGTTTTGTAACTCCTTCTGAATTTACCGTTAAGCGTTACCGGGCCTCCTGAATTTACCGTTAACCGTTACCGGGCTTCCTGAATTCACCGTTAAGCGTTACCAAGACCCCCCCATGCAGACCCTCATATATATCCGCCATGTCTTTACTCTCACCGGAACGTTTTCTGATTCTGTGTCTAAGTCACGGGGTCTAAGGACAAATTGTACCCGGCATTTGCAAAATGTATGGCGGCAATTATATTAGTAATTAGTCCCAAATCAATGGTAGCTCACCTGTCTTCAGAACTCCTTCTTTCGTAGACTTTAGTCCTCTTCACCCGTCAAAACTTCCCTCGAGCCCCAGCGCACTGCCCCCTCCGATCCGGGCGCTGTCAGTAACTGGTACCTGAGACGGCGTTGTTTGAACACCTGTCAGTGCGCAGGTGTGAGCCCGTCTAGTCCACGTCTCGCTTCAAGGGGGGTAAGAAGTATTTAATGTAAATAGAACTGGATTGATTCTTACTCCTTAGTCATTCTGTTTCTTAGAAGTACTTCCGGCTTTCCTGGGACCCGCTTGCACAGGGAGAGACCGTTAACCAATGAGCTCACAAAAGCCATCTGGCGTTTAGACATTTGAATGTCACTGAGAGATGTTTTGAAGACCTTGGATAAATCATTTGCTTCACCCAAATAACAAGTTTTCCCCACTATAAAATTTTACCTTAAGAAAACAGACTATTCTAGCATTTAATTAATCATTTTGCAAACGCAGTGCTGATTTGCGTAATATAATGTATGTTTAATAATACCATCTAGCTAACTTCCTAATACACGTATTGCACATACAGCATGCCTCAGAGATATCAACACCAAATAGAGCTGTATTTTTTTAGAATCGGAAAGGAGTGTTATAACTGGTAGTCGATATCACCCGTCCCACCCGTGACTATATCTGCCTACCGCTGCGTAGTGAACTTGAACTTGGCACGTTCACTGTGTGTGTGCCCATCAGGATCCAGCGTGCAGGACTTATCTTCATGATCAGTTGAAAACAAGTCAAGCAAGCTTTAGTTCTCAGCTCTCTGTACGTTGACAAAACACGCGCAAAAAGCACGTTTTCCTAGTTAACTAACTAGATTTCAACTGAAACAGTTGACAGGGGACACAAATCTCTCGGGTATTCATTATATTAACCATTCTGCGAGTTAACACATGCCTAGATTTCAGGAATTTGTAAACAAAACAATGGGGTAAAACGTGATCTATCTACAACTGATGAGATCTGTCCGTGGACCATTGCAAGGTATTTTGACTCAAGACGCATTTGTGCCACGCCGTAGTTATTTGTTGGGACACTGCTTTAATATTTCACAAATTTTAAGAAAGGAAGAAAAATAAGGAAAGTCTGATGCTGTCATATGAAGTCAATCAGAACTGTGCGTTTCTATGATTAGAATAGCAGCCACGACCGTGCATGTGACCAATACGTGGATCTGAATCTGTGATTCTTTGAAGTTGATGAACATAAAAATTGTAAAGTTTAAAACCCTGAGTCTATGCGGGATCCACTTGTATTTGTCTGTTTTACTTAACACTTTAAAGTATGCGTATTTTTGGCAAACATCCATGTTGATTCATCGCAAATGTGGTCAGCCAAATTCTAAAGAGCGTTACCATGCATAGTGACGACATATCATCATTACCTTCGCCAAAATGGCAAGGTGACGTTTTAAGCGTGTATGTCTGTCTGTGAACAGCATAACTCCAGAAGCCTTGGATGGATGCTGATGACATTTGGTTGGTGGGTAGGGGCCACGGACACAAAAGCCAAGTTCGACAATGGGCCCCCTAGCGGCTTCCTAAGGTACTGCAGCCGAAGCATTTTTTTATATGTCGTTTTCTGGACATGCTGTGTTCGTGATTTTTAAGTGGTAGATAGCCTTTGGGGCAGAGCGTAAGTGCTGTGAGTTTTGACACCCTAGCGGCTTCTTTAGAACTGCAGGCGCCGATTTCCTTTCAAACTTTGGACGAGAATACCTCGAGATAGTGTTGACAGATCGTCATGATTTTTGGTGATGACGTACATATAAAAATACCACTCATGCAAATCAACAGCTAATTTGCATAATTAATGAGGAAAGTTTTCCTGGGACCTGCTTACACAGGGCCGAGACCGTTAACCAATGAGCCATCAAACGGCATCGGTCGTTCAGAAGGTAGGAAGGTCACTGAGGGATGTTTTGAAGACCTTGGATCATTCGGAGGTCTTCGAGCTCTGACTAAAAAAACACTGTTTGGGAAAGATTCATCAGATTTCTGCCATAAAGTGACACATGCTACATCAAACTTAAACTCGCTTAAAGTGAAAACATGGTCACCACCCATTACAATAATTATTTACAATCACAAGTTATGATAATTTCGAAACACATGGCTTCCGCGTAAATCATTACAACATGTTTTTTTCACACCACAGAGGCTGACGGTACAAGCACACGTAGAGACACCCGGCACGTACCACCACCCCTACACAGAGCCTAGAAATCAGCGAACCATAAAACCATGTTGTACCTGGCTTTGTGTAAAGGAATGTAACAGTTCCGTCACGACGACGAAGAAGACACGACGAAGAAGACACGACGAACAAGAAGAAGTTCCGTCACAAACGGGACATACACGTACATACGTCCAACATTGTCCATAGTACCTTTTCACCTCCATGAAATATTCATGGAGGTTATATTTATCTCAATGAAAAATTTAGATATAGTTTTTTTTTTGGGGGGGGGGCGGTTGTATGTGTGTGTGTCTGTATGCTTGTATTTCCGGATATTTGTGGTCAGTACAACTCAAGAACCTCTGGATGGATTACGATTCATGATAAAGACGAAGGTCAAGGTCAATTTTGAGTCCCCTGGTATGTGACCTTGGCACTGCAGCAGAAATTCTGTTTTTTCTATCTTTTGACCTGGATGTGCTATGGTCTTGGTTTTTTTTGGTGGCAGATAGCGTGTGACGTAAGGAATACGTGGTGTATGTTTGGATTCCCTAGCTCTGTTACTCTGGAACTCAGGGGCGTTTTTGTCAAAATTTCTAAGGAGGATTACTGGAGAAGGAAACGATATATAATGATATTTGGTATGCTCGTAGCTTAGACACATATGTACATCATCAAGTACAAATTATGAAAACTTAATTTGCATATCTAATGAGGAAAATCTATATTTGTAGTGTTTTCAATTATAGGACTCAAATGCATGTAATCTATATAGTTTGTGGCTGGTCGAACAATAGCAGATACTAATTATGCAAATAACTCACTAATTTGCATAATCAATGTAAAAGTGCGATAATTCTTCTAAATGATTGGACAATCAACATTGTGACCGGTGTAAGTTACTTAAAGGTGTGCATAACCAAGCATAGATTATGTAAATGTGGAAGTCATTTACATAATCAGACTATTTCGTGGAGATGTGAGGTCTCCGAACTCTTGTTTCACCAGCCTCTGTTTGTCTGTGTGTCTGTCTATCTGTCAGCAAGACCCATGCAGCCTTATACATCTTATACATAACTTACATGTACAACAACAAGTGGTCTTGAGATCCTTACCGTGACCCCCATATTTTTAACATATATAATCTTTACTGTCTAAGTCACAAAATGTTTCGACTTGGGGTCCCGTCACATACGTGGGGCGATCGCAATACAATCGCGTACAGATTGTATTCTTGGCACAATAGCGCACGTGTCCTAAGGTTAGCTGTCTTTTTGCAGAAATGGCTTTAGAAATGGTCTTAGATCCTTGCAAGTCCTTGGTTCTGTCGCAGCCTGCTGGAAAATTCTACGGCATTAAAAGAGCACGGCGACAGACGACGAATGTGACCGCGCTGTACGGTTTTGATGCTCGAATCAAACAGGTATTTGACCGGGCCCGGACATATGCACATAAACTTAATTCAGTGTGAGTAGATGTGCCTAAGATCTCTTGATTAACTAGGATCGTTTCCATGTATTTCATATGTCTGACTATGGAACTGAGCAGTACGAATGTAGAAATAAGTAACATCGAAATATCTTTGTACACCATACCAAAAGTATCTCCTTGTGTGTATCTGCCATGTCTTTACTCCCACCGGAACGTTTTCTGATTCTGTGTCTAAGTCACGGGGTCTAAAACAAATTGTACCCTGCATTTATAAAATGTACGGCGGCAATTATATTAGTAATTAGTCCCAAATCAATGGTAGCTCACCTGTCTTCAGAACTCCTTCTTTCGTAGACTTTAGTCCTCTTCACCCGTCAAAACTTCCCTCGAACCCCAGCGCACTGCCCCCTCCGATCCGGGCGCTGTCAGTAACTGGTACCTGAGACGGCGTTGTTTAAACACCTGCCAGTGCGCAGGTGTGAGCCCGTCTAGTCCACGTCTCGCTTCAGACTTCGGGAGAATGCAGCAAAACCAGTTTTTCTACTTTTCAACGTGGCAGAATTCGTCAATATCCATAAAGCTTTGTCCTGTCAGAGACGGTCTTGTTTGTCAAGGAAGTTTAAAAAAATTAATGTATAGAACTGGGTTGGTTCTTACTCTTTAGTCATCCCGTTTGTTAAAAGTACACCGGGTTTTCCTGGGACCCGCTTGCACAGGGCAGAGACCGTTAACCAATGAGCTACCGAACGCCATCTGTCGCTCAGAAGGTTGGAAGCTCACTGAGAGTTGTTTTGAAGACCTTGGATCATTCGGAGATCTTCGAGCTCTGACTGAAAAAACACTGACCACTGTTTGGGATAAACTGCCATAAAGTGACACATACTACATCAAAGTTAAACTCGCTCAAAGTGAAAACATGGTCCTCACCCATTACAATCATAATTACAAGTTATGATCATTTCGACATGGCTTCCGCGTAAATCATTGTAATTTTTTTTCACACCACAGAGGCAAACACACAAGTGTGCAAGGTACAAGCACACACAGAGACACCCACGCACACACCCAGGGCCTAGAAATCAGTGAACCATAGAATTGTTTTTACCTGACTTTGTGTAAAGGAATGTAACAGTTCCGTCACGACGACGGAGAAGACACGACAAAGAAGACACGACGAGGAAGAAGAAGTTCCGTCACAAACTGGGCATACACGTACATACGTCCAACATTGTCCATAGTACCTTTTTAACTCCATGAAATATTCATGGGGTTATATTCATCTTCATGAAAAATGGATATAACGTTATATATTTGTGTGTGTGTGTGTGCCTGTGGGTGTGTTTGTGTGTTTGTGGTCAGTATACCTCAAGATGATATTTGGTATGGAGGTATAGGTGCTAGAAAGACGAAGGTCAAGGTCAATTTTGCGCCCCTGGTATGTGACCTTGACACTGCAGCAGAAATTCTGTTTTTTGTATCTTTTGACCTGAATGTGCTATGGTCTTGATTTGTTTTGGTGGCAGATAGAGTGTGACGTAAGGAATATGTGGCCTATGTTTGGATCCCCTAGCAGGTTGCTCTGGAACTGCATGGGCGTTTTTGTCAAAAATTCTAAGGATGATAACTGAACAAGGGAACGGCAGATTTAAATGATGTTTGGTATATTCGTAGCTTAGACACATGTACATCATCAAGTGCAAACTTATGAAAACTTAATTTACATATTTAATGAGAAAAATCTATATTTGTAGTGTTTTCAATTATAGGACTCAAATACCTGTAATATATATAAATTTAGTTTGTGGCTGGTGGAACATTAGCAGATACCAATTATGCAAATAGCGCACTAATTTGCATGATGAATGTAAATTTGTGGTAGTTCTTCTAAATGATTGGACAATCAACATTGTGACCGGTCTAAGTTACTTAAAGGTGTGCATAACCAAGCATAGATTATGTAATTGTGGAAGTCATTTACAAAGCCAGACTATTTTAGGGAGATATGAGGTTTTTCGAACACTTGTTTACCAGCCTTTGTGTGTCTGCGTGTCTGTCTGTCTGTCAGATAATTCAAGAAGGGCTGGGTGGATTGGTTTCATACCTGGTGTGTTGGTGGGGTGTGATAAAGGCTGTAAATGATTAGATTTTGGGCCTCCTAGCGGAAACAGCTTAATGATTAATGACGGGAATTTCATACTTGTGTACGTAAGTCAATGATGAACATCACCATGCATGAATCATGTAAATGTTTAAGTCATATCCATGAAATTTACAAAAGCTCTAATGGAGGTATGAGGTCGCCGAACTCTAGTTTTAGGTTTTTGTCTTTTAATCGCGTTGAATTCGTTTAACGATGCGGACATAAATTGTACCAGTTGATAATTTGCTTCACACAAATAACAAGTTTTAACTTAACCAAAAAAGAATGCTGTGTTGATTTGCATAATGTATGTTTAATTATGTCCATTTAGTTACCTTCCAAATACAAATTGTACACACAATATGCCTCGGAGATAAAACCCAACACCAAGTAGAGCTGTATTTTTTTCTTGGAATCGGAAAGAAGTGTTTTGCTGGTAGTCGTGCCCATCCCACCCGTGACTGTCTGTCAATACTATCGTTTTGAGGTGCTGCCCAGTGAACTTGAACTTGGCAGGTGCGCTGTGTGCTCACCCAGTGTGTAGGATGTGTTTTCAGTTGAAAGCAAGATAAACAAGCTTTAGTTCTCAAGGACCAGCTTCCTGCTGACAAACAAAGGCAAGCTATTTCCAGTTTATTAAATTTCAACTGTTGTTGACAGACACCATTCTTCAAGGTACCACATGGCTAGATTTGGAGAATTTGTAAACAAAACAGAGACAAATTTATGGGGTAAAACGTGACCTATCTAGAACTGAGATCTGCCCATGAATCATTGCAAGGTATTTTGACTCAAGACGCCTTTGTACCACGCCGTAGTTATTTGTTGAGTCACCGCTTGAACATATCAGAAATCTTAAGAAGGCAAGAAAAATAGTGAAAGTTTGATGCAGTCATGTGAAGTCATCAGAGCTGTGCGTTTCTGTGACTAGAATCATCAGCCAGGGCACCAATACGTAGATCTGAATCTGTGGTTCTCGGAAGTTGATAAACATAAAAGTTGTAGAATTTAAAACCCTGAGTCTACGCGGGAGCCACTTGTATTTATATGTTTTTGTCACTTATCCCTTTAAAGTATGCGCCTTTTTGGCAAGCATCCATGTTGTTTGCAAATTATTGATTCATCGTAAATATTATCAGCTTAATTCTAAAAGTGTGTTAATATGCATAGTGACGACATATTATCCCACTTAAGATATAATCACAACCACGAGACGAAATCAAACTTTTAGACTTGGTAATTTATTCAGATCATTGGCATCTTACATTTATCTTACGGTCACAATCTTTTCTTGACAACCACTCATACACGTAAGGTGATTTACATACATTTGTGATATTTTCGTGGCTTCTGTTTCGGATTTCCTCTGGTCTTGATGACTTAAGTTAACAACGTTTAGTAGCCGATCTTCACGTACGCACATATGATTACAATCAGTACAATAGCTCTACATTTCATTCTCGTGGTTCACATGGCTTTACCAGACCACTGAACATCAATGAAACATTACACTAGTACTGTTATACGAAATACAATGCTTGAAAGCTGAAATGCACAATATACTGTAAATGCATTAAAGTTCGCGGGGATTTAATTTCGCGGTAGCGGGGAAAAGGACTTTTCGCGGTGGATTTAAGTTCGCGGTAACACCATAGACTGCAATCTAATACCATAATAGAAAAATGTTCTCGGTGGTTTTATGTTCGCGGTGAAGTGGTCACCGCGAAAACCGCGAACATCAATCCACCGCGAACATTTCTGCATTTACAGTATTTACTTGGTATGCAAATACACAGCAAAGTACCACACTATTGTTGCATTGTCACGCACTGCACGAATACACTTAAGCCACGGTTACACATAACCGACCACCGATCAACCATGGCTGGCGGAAGTTCGGGAGCAGTCTGACCAGTTTTAGACCGCGCTTGTCTTTTAGCGCCAGCCATGTACCGAAAATGTCCTAACAATGCCCCAATCATTTCCTAACCGATAAATGACTTACTCCCGACCGTGCCCCGAATGCTGTATAACATAGCATTGAGGGCAACCATCCCGAGCTCTAGCCCCGACAACCGATTGACAACCCTCTTTAATACGAGCCTAAATGAGTAATCCATCTATCAGACACGGTGGAAGAGATGTACTTTTCGTTTTTAAGCTAAATAATCCGGATCATATTTTTTGTTATAAACATCATCGAGAGACCAAATCGGGATCACAGTTAGGTTTCTATGGTTTTTCTGTGTTTTTTTAGTTGGGTATCGGCTGGGTGAAGCTCTGGGGTAGTTGGCACACGCTGTGGTTTTAGTCACCTTGGTTGGGAATGAATCAACAAGGATTTTTTAAAGGATTTTGGGCGAGTTATAGGTAGGCTTTGAACTTGTATGTAATGGTTGGGATTGGGAGCAAATTTGACTGCTGACTCACTCCAGAACACAAGTTAAGTAACAGCCGATGCATTCAAGGCATTCAACATTTCTAAACATTTGGCTGGCACAGCCAAACACCAACCAACCATGCCGACCACCACCAGCCAATCACAGCCGACCTAGCTCCATGGTTGGGGGAGGTCTGGGGGCCATGTTCGGCTATATGCGTAACCCATGGCCATGCGCTTTAGAGACAAGCAATTATGATACAGACATTCAGTTAACGACCCTTTTGCAGGTTTTCATGCTTAAATACATAACAATTATACTAGCATATTCCACCACATTATGTCCATGTCCTATAGTGACATCTATTCTATCGAAATAAGACAGGAAAAGCACGGACCACGGCAACCGTGATACCAAGGAGGTTATGTGATATAACCTCCTTGGTGATACCAATATATAACACTGTCCTTTTGTAATATTTCTACTTCATTATATCTCTACAGCTTCTGATGGAGCTTCCATTTGAATAGGAGTGGTTGGAAAATTAGAACTTCGAACGAACGAAAGAAAGTAGATATTTGAAATTTGATAAAGGTGGGTCAGTTACTGAAAGAAAATTGAAAAAGATATTCAGATTTCCCAGCCACCCTATTGAGTAAATGGAATCGCCTTTATTGTTGAAGTTCACGTGTAAACCGCACGAGGCACTTTTACTAAACACACCAACGCACGTCTCGACATGACCTCATAAAACAGTCTCAGACTACTTCGACGCAATAGACTTTCACAAGTTATCTGATACGTCAATGAAGGTTAGACATCTAGGTACATGTAATAATTACGCAGGGTAACAATTACTCAAACATCTGGATACAAAACAAAACAAGATCAGCAATAACGTTATAACAGTTACTCAAGCGACTTGATACACAAGAAGGTACGCCATATAATAGGTTATTAAACTGGTTACATCTATCTAGTTGCTTCAATAACTCCTATCTTGCGTAAGTTAGATATTTTTCCACGGTGTATGCATTCAACCTAGCTCGAGTCGACAGAAAAACGTATATTTACCTCACACAAGCATATCTATAGTATGTACAAATTTGTTTTATTTTCAACCAAAAAATACCTTTCTTACTCAAAGGTCTACTTTTATCAATTATTGACATTGATATGTCGAAATAGATCGTATTCTATGTGGTTTTGTCATGGTTTTGCTAAATTACTAGAGAAGACGGGATGTTTCGAAATCTGTGGATTGATAGATCAAATGTAGATTAAACATTCGGTTTTGTTTTCTCTTCTATGAAACTGTATTATAACTATTTCTTAAAAATGCCCGCTTCTTTCTGCATTTTACTTAGAATTTATTTCATACTTTGAAGCCTGAAACCCAGTTATGCGTTCAACGAGATCATTGTTCATTGGGACGATTGCATCTGACAAGTTGTCGCATTGTGGGAGCGTCTCATGATGAACCTATTCGGACCAGCCGGTCTGTTCATCATGTTGAGGTCGTCATGAATTCGGAAATGAGATATCATGACACAGTTGCTGTGATACAAGTGTTCTTGTTTATTATTCTGACAGACAAAAGCCGTATCAACTGATTCAGTTGTTCCAATTCTTTTTGAATATTCCACCTCAATCGGTCCCTTCATCCATGCAGTAAGCGACTGTTCTTTCCCCTAATACTCTCAGTATACATATATATATATATATATATATATATATATATATATATATATATATATATATATGTGTGTGTGTGTGTGTGTGTGTGTGTGTGTGTGTGTGTGTAACGGCATTTGATTTTAAAAACGTGAAAACGTTAGCAGATCCGAGATCTAATCTTATTTCTTACTACAGACCATAAGCTGGTCACCCTATGAAGTGAATGTACATATAACATATCGTCTCACTTGGCGCTTCCACATGAAGATCATTTCGGCGCGTGTGACTACACGTCCGACTCAGTCGGAGCGGAGTAATAGCCATGGGTTTACGAGGGAATCTCCGTCTACTCATATCTCTATATTGCTTGCTCTGTTTGCTTATTGGGCAATTTCCAGAATATAGATCGGTCAATAGATCTGACGTAACGCCCGAACCACAGCGAAGCCTTGGGTATTTGGAGTCGCCTGCCATTAGATGACGTTCTAACTCGTAAAAATGATCTTCTCGACCAATGCGCCTTTCACACAGCCTCAGTATTTGTCTGATAAATATTTCTTGTTAAAGGCGATGGCTGGCTCTGATTGCAGCCACTCTGCCAACCAAGAATGGTCTGTCTGGAGGTGACAGAACAAATGCGTCAGGTAGTCTCGCATATTGAATGTTTCGGCATATAGTACGTTCTTCTTGCCTGGATACTATCCGGGTATTTTTACGCTCCAGTGTTCACTTCTGGAACAGCGGAGAAGCGGCTGTACCAACCGGATTGTACCCGGGGTAGCGTTCTCCTGTGTAGATTTAGAAGTTTCTGGTCATCAACTGGGCCAAGAAACGGGTTCAAAGAGTACACTTGGCGTACCTGATTTGCTCCGTCCAGAATTCATGCATTTCTTAAAATTGTATTACGTTCATAATAATAGGCAAAAGTAATTTGGAACTGTGAATTGTTTTCGATGTGGTCTCGAGTCAAAAAGAACTGGATTAAAGTTTTACTTTGTGCGCGACATGGGGTCAACGTGGAAAATTCTCCTTTCTGTATTAACTATAGTTCTCGCATATTTTCAACATATTGTCACATCCAATGAAAATTTCAATCAGAAATTTATACATCGAGAAGTACTGGAAATTGAGAAGCGTGTTTTAGCTGCGATGCCAGTTTTAGTGTCTTCTTTGTTTGAATTATTAGAACAGTGAAATGGCGGTGTATTATACAACATCCATGTGAGGTTGTTGATTTAGCACGAAATGAGGTAATTCCCTTGTAGGGGACGCCTGTCTCAATGTAAGATCCATAGCCGAGACAATGGCTAACTAACGTTACTATCTACAGGGCCCAACTTTATTTTAACTGCTGAGAATAATTTGAAAATCTCCTTGCTGATTTGTATGTTCTATAGGTCAGATTAATGGCAGCTGTAGATTGCCAAAACCACTACAGCAGCAGAACACAGTGGACTACTACTACTATTATAGGTCAAGATAGTAATATTAATGACACTAGTGACCATTAATGGTAATGACACTAGTAACCATTAATGGGCTCTATTGGCATCTTTGGGCCATAAACGGGTATTTGACTCACTGGAAGCAGATTATCGTTTTTAAACTATATAGAGTTACGTGCACTTGGTGGGACTGGGACATGATTTCTTAACATATTTGCGGTAATATGCGTAACATTAAGGTAGAACAGTCTTAAGCTGTAGTACAGTCTTAAGCTAAGCACAAAAGCAACCGTGTAAGAGGGATTTAAATATACGCTATGGTTGTAATATATATTGAAGGGATATAAAGGGATTTTGAAACGCTCCCTTATTGGTAACAAGACCAATGTATTCCTTTTATGTATTGCCAAACGGAAAAAAATATTCATACTATTGCTGGCCAATTAATTACACGACTGTCTCAGTAAAGAAAGGATATTGCCGGATGGATTCCAGTCTAGAGCCGACATCGGCCGTACTGGTGGTCTTAGTGGTTATGACTCTGGAGATGGTCGGTCGGGTCACGGTCACCTCGCGAATCAAGTTCTGCTTCTTCTTGGTAGCCTGGGGACATCCGAGGGACGCCTGGAAACCGTTCCGAAATTTCTCTGAAAGTTCAAAATGCGTTTGGAGGTTAGCAGAGGAGAGGGGCAAATGCCAAATATTGATATATAACAGTTATCGTAAACTCAGTTAAATCAGTTATGCTAATGTTTGCGCCAAGAAAATCTTTTCCGAAACACTTTAAAGGAGGTAGAAATTTAGATCGGGGACCACCAATGCAAAGCGGAACCTTCGGCTGATGAATGAAATGAATGACACGGGTATCCATGGGTTTTCATTTGCAATGGCTCTATATGCACTTCAGAAGAGTATCCTTGTAAGAGCCTTCAAATCCAGTGGTAACTGGTGACGTACCGCTCAGAAAGCCGTAGATGACAGGGTTGATGGCGCTGTTGAAGTAGATGAGCCAATGGGCGACGCTGTAGGCGGCATACAGCCCGCCCCGGTCATAGGTCACGTCAAACGATCCCAGCACTCTAGTAACCAGGACAGAGAGGTTGGGATGATTTCCTGGACATCTTTATTGTGCTAAAATACACATCCCTAGCAGAATGCTATATCTCAATTTGTTTCTATATAGCCGGTACAACCACTCTTCTGTGCAACATACCAGCTTCGCAGGCACGCAGAGGCAGTAGCTGGTTAGTATATTACACAGAACAGACCTATATCAAAACAAAAGCCTAACCGTTAGACAACGAAGTAACTGTCGGCACTGTTTAAAGCTTTTTTAATGAGGATACTCCTACTGCATCTATGAACACCTCTATAGTACAATATTGAAGTAAAAAAACTTTACAATATGATGTCACGTTCATCAAAAGTTGCCATGACGACAGATAGACACCTTATCCAACACTGCAAACCATAATAACTTCAAGAAGGCTTGTATCCTACAGACACTTGTCTTTTTTTGTATAAGGATCCCCTATAGCGTCCAATTGCAAGATCTAGAGTACCGGCAACCTGGCAACACACTGACATCAG